>NW_006922020.1:1162436-1179952 GCF_000298275.1 Orycteropus afer afer
CCTTCACTGACAACTCAGTACTGTATATGCAAAAGGGTTCATATTTGTTGTCTGTACTTCCCATGTACCTCTCTATGTCTTTCTCATCCTCAGTGCTGCCATATTGGTCACTCACTTTTGGTACATTGCCCTCCAGCCTTTTTACCCATTCTGACACCAGCTATCCCTCGCATGACATTCTCTACTTTTTTGCTGGGTTTGATATTTTGTTGCAGTGGCCACAGAGAACTCACAGAAGATAACTCTCGATTATGGTATTTATTAGGGAAGTAACGGGTTACAATTCAAACTCAGAAACACTCGGGATACAATTCTTTAATTAGGACAGCCTCCTTTCAGTCTTGCCCATAGGCATGCCACTCTTTGGCCATCCTGGACTGGCCTCTGCTCTCCTCTGGCAAGTTTTACAGTACTCTAAGCTCTGTCAGTAGGTGCCCAGAGAGGTACCCTACTTCTCCAACAAGCCTCCTGCCCCTTTCTTGCTCCTTGGTCTGAGAAATCCACCACTCCATCTCATGCTGGTCTCTTAGTTATTTCTCCTGCCTCTGTTGCTGTGTCTCTCTGTTGTCTCTGCTTGGGAACTCACGTCCAAGTATACGTCCCACTCCTGGCTCTTCTTTTTGATCTTTCCTCTGCCTCTTGGATGGCACGTTTTAAGTCTAGTAGGTTGGCAAAACTGACCAATCCCCACATTCGGGTTCCATACACATTATTTGTACTGTCCCACTCACACAAGGGTGCCTGCCATGTTCCTTATTTCCATTATGAACAAGTTGTCCAGTGGACCACAAGTACCTCACATTTGTATAGCTCACCCAGACATTTGATGACAGTCACAAAGACCATGGCTGGAAGAGCCCTATGAAGTAATTAATTGCACTGCATTACGGCAATCTAGGATTTTACTTTCGTTGCTGTTGTTGTTGTTATGTGCCGTCAAGTTGGACCCGACTCACAGCTACCCCTCCTTGGGTTTCTGAGGCAGTATCACTACGGAAGTAGATCGCCCAACCTTCCTTCCCAGGAGTAGCTGGTGGATTTGAACCGCCAGCCTTCTGGTTAGCAGTCAAGTTCCTTAGGCACTATGCTAGGATTTTACTCTTAGGGACCTGAAAACTCTTCCACCCTCTGCCCATTACCCAATTCCAAAAACACTTCCACATTTTAGGTATCTGTTAGAACAAATCTCCTGGTACCAGATGTCTTAGTTTAGGTATTCTAAAGGAGCAAAATGAGTGGAGTGTATATGCTGGTATAAAAGAGATTTATTTCAAGGGCTCATGCAGTTGTGGAGGCTGGCAAGTCTCAAATCCACGGGACAGCAGCAGGCTAGCAGCTTCTGACTCACGTGATAGCAGGGGTCAACGAACCCAATATTTGCAGAGGCTGCTAGCTGCTGCATCATGAGTTTGTAGAAGTTGGCAAATTCAAAATCTCCAGATCAGTTTGAAAGGCTGCTAGCTCACTTCTCAAGAGCCAGAGGTCAGAGGATGACAAGGCAAATGCAGGATTAAATGTGGAGTCAAGAGAGAGCTTTGTCAAAACATTCATATATATTGAATGGAAGCCACAACCCCAGGGAAATTTGCCTTTCAACTGATTGGCTGCTCACATGAGATCATAAGATGGAGGATGATTACACAGTGTCTGCCAAATCACTGAGAATCATGTCAAAGCTAAGTTGACACATAACCTTAGCCATCGTAGAGAGCAAATCAGAGCTAAGTATCCACAGGTTAAAGTTCTTTTTTTTTTTTCCCTTGTCTAAGTAACCTTCAATCTCCAACTTACAGAAAGTAACTTCTGTAGGCATGATGTAGCTGATGTTTTCTCCTCTGAACTTACTTTTTGTAATTTCTAGTTTTCTGATAGCTGTACTCTTTTACAAAATATATTTGCTGTCTTATGATTTGCATAAAATATATATCAATGGCTAAGGAACGCTTACAATTTTTCTTTCACAAATTATTTTTATGGAACAAATTACTTTAAACCTTTTATTCCTACTATCACATTTCCATTAGCACAAGGGATGACAAAATTAATATCTGAAAAATTAACAAAAGCCAATTTTGTGCCTCTCTGTGGATAAGTGTGTAACTTTCATATTACTTACATAGATTCTTATAGTTTGCTAGTAAGATAGTTCTTCCTTCTAATGCTGTATTACACATTGCTAAATTTAATTTTTTGTAAAGAGCTTGAGACATTTAGATTACCACAACCTGGTCTGAGAATTTTTATATGGGCATTGTGATTTACCTTTTTTTTTGCTTTTAGAATATGTATGTCATCACTTTACATTAGTATTTGAAAATGAAACTTTACCGCTGTTGAAGACTCTTTGATGTTTTCTCCTTTCACAAATAATTTTTTGATGTTAATTCAATCTTCTGTATAATTGCTTGGTAATAAGGCTTCTCTGGTAGCATAGTGTCTAAGGCACTGACTGCTAACCAGAAGGCTGGTTGTTCAAACCCACCAGCCACTCCTCAGAAGGAAGATGGGGCAATCTACTTCTGTACTGATACTGCCTCGGAAATCCAAGGAGGGGTCACTATGAGTTGGGTCCGACTCGACAGTACATAACAACAACAACAAGGCTTTTTGAGAAGCATAATAACTCCATTGTTGCTGTTGTTAGGTGCTGTGAAGTCAGTCCAACTTATAGTAACCCTGTGTACAGCAGAACACAACACTGCCTTCCTCAAAATCATTACTGTGCTTGAGCCTATTTTTGTAGCCACTGTGTCAGACCATCTTGTTGAGGGTCTTCCTCTTTTTTGTTGACCTTCTGCTTTACCAAGCATATATCTTCTTCAGGGACTGGTTTCTCCTAACAGTATGACCAAAGTACGAGAGACGAAGTCTTGCCATTCTTGCTTCTAAGGAACAATCTTCTTTATTTCATCCAAGACTGATTTGTTTGTTCTGGCACTCCAAAGCATATTCAGTATCTTCACCAACACTGTAATTCAAAAGCATCAATTCTTTTTCAGTCTTCCTTATTCATTATCCAGCTTTCACACGCATATGAGGATATTGAAAATACCATGCTTGGGCCAGGTGCACCTTGGCTCTCAAAGTGACATATTTGAATTTTAACACTTTAAAGAAGTCTTTTGAAGCAGATTTGCCTAATGCATTATGTCGTTTCATTTCTTGACTGTTGGTGCTATGGGTGTTGATTGTGGATCCAACAAGTGAAATGAAATTCTTGACAATTTCTGTCTTTTTTCCATTTATGATGACATTGCTTTTTGGTACAGTTGTGAAGGATAAGTGCTTTACATCTTCTTTACTTTCAGCAAGAAAGGTTGTGTCATCTGGGTATCATAGGTTGTTAATGAGTCTCCTCTAGTCCTAATGAGTTGTTCCTTGTATAATCCAGCTTCTTGGATTATTTGTTTAGCATGCAAATTGAGTTAAGTATGGTGAAAGGATACAATCCTGACACAAACCCTTTCTGATTTTAAACCATGCAATAACCCCTTGTTCTGTTTGAACAAGAGCCTTTTGGTCTATGTACAGGTTCCTGATAAGCACAATTAAGTGTTCTGGAATTCTCGTTCTTTGCAATGTTACCCATAACTTGTTATGATCCACACAGTTGAATACCTTTGCATAGTCAATAAAACACATGTATACATGTTTTTTTTTTTTTTTTTAATTTTTAAAAAACTTTTATTTTGGTGAAAACATACAGAACAAGACATTCGCCAACATAACAGCTTCCACATTTACAGCTCAGTGACATTGATAACATTTTTCATGTTGTGCCACCATTATTGCTATCCTTTAATTTAAACTCAGTACCTCACAAACAAAGACTACTCCTTTCCCCTTCCCTCCCACTCCCGGTGACCACCTGTGATCTTTGATCTTCCTCTCTCTATACATACATTTTCAATCTTATCTAGAAAATTTCCCTCCCCTCTCCTTCTATCCCTGGTAACAAAGAAAGTTTCCTTTCATGTATAAACCTTTCCCTGATTTTTTATGATTGTGGACTAATACAATATTTGTCCTTCTGTGATTGACTTATTCACTCAGCATAATGTCCTCCACGTTCATCCATGTTATGCGGTGTTTTACAAATCTTTTCATTATTCTTCAGGGTTGCATAGTATTCCATCATGTGTATGTACCACAGTTGGCTTAACCATTCCTCAGTTAATGGGCACTTAGGTTGTTTCCATCTCTTTCCTGTTGTGAATTGTGCTGGGATGAATGTGGGTGTGCATGTATCTATTTGTGTCCTGCTTCTCATTTCTTTAGGATATATACCTAAAGAAATCAGTCAAAAGGTATTTTTATTTCCAACTTTTTAAGGAATTACCATACTGATTTTCACAGTGGTTATACCATTTTACATTCCCACCAGCAGTGTATGAGAGTCCCAATCTCTCTACATCCTCACCAGTATTTGTTATTATCTGTCTTGTTGAACTTTGCTATTAATACTGGGATGAAATGTTACCTCATGGTTGTTTTGTTTTGCATCTCTCTAATGGCTAATGATCACGGACATCTTTTCATATGTTTGTTGGCTGCCTGAGTATCTTTTTTGGTAAAGTGTCTGTTCATGTCATCTGCCCATTTTTTAAATTGGATTGTTTGTCTTTTTGATGTTGAGGTGTTGGAGTTTTGTATAAATTTTAGAGATAGGTCCTTTGTCTGATGTGTCATTGCTGAATAATTTTTCCCAATCTGTAGGTTCTGTTTTTACTCTTGGAGAAGTCTTTTGATACACATAAGAATTTAATTTTTAGAAGGTTCATTTATCTAATTTATCTTCTGCTGTTTGTGCATTCTGGGTTATGCTTGTAGTCTTTTTATGGCACAAATTAGGATCCCTAAGTTTGCCCCTATTTTTTCTTTCATTAACTTTATAGTTTTAGGTTGTACATTTAAGTCTTTGATCTGGTTTAGTTTTTGTGTATGGTGTGAGGTATGGATCTTGTTTCATTTTTCTGCAAATGGATATCCAGTTTTGGCAGGAGCATTTGTGAAAGAGACTGTATGTTCTCCATTGAATGGACTTTGGCCCTTTGTCAAAGATCAACTGACCATAGGTTGATCGATCTATTTCTGGGTTCTCAATTCTGTTCCACTGATCTATGTGTCTGTTGTATCAATACCAGGCTACTTTGACTACTGTGGCTGTGTAGTAGGTTTTGAGATGTGGGTATGTGAGAACCCCTACTTTGTTCTTTTTCTTCAGTGAGTGCCATGCTTATATGAACTCTCCTTTCCTTTCCATATAAAATTAGTGATTGGTTCTTACATGTCTGTAAAGAATGTCGATGGGATGTGTATTGGATTGCGTTGAATGTATATATTGCTTTGGGTAGTAATGACGTTTTCACAGTGTTCAATCTTCTTATCCATTAATATGGTATGTTATTCCACTTACATAGATCTATTACAGTTTCTTGAAGTAGTGTTTTGTAGTTTTCTTTGTATAAGTCTTTTGTGTTCCTTGTAAGATTTATTGCCAACTATTTTATCTTTTTGGTACCTATTGTAAATGATACTGATTTCCATATTTCCTTTTCAGAGACCTCTTTGTTGGTGTAGAGGAATCCAACTGATTTTTGTATGTTGATCTTATATCCTGCCACTATGCTAAATCTTTCAATAAGTTCCAGTAGTTTTTTGGATGAGTTTATTGGGTTTTCTATGTACAGGATCATATCATCAGCAATTAGGGGTAGTTTTACTTCTTCCTTACCAATTTGAATCTCTTTGATTTCTCTTTCTTGCCTTATTGCCCTGGGTAGGACTTCCAATACAATGTTGAATAGAAGTGGAGATAGAGGGCATCCTTGTCTGGTTCCTGTTTGCAGGGGGAAAGGTTTCAGTCTCCCTCCATTAAGAAGAATGTTAACTGTTGGTTTTGCATCTATGCCCTTCGTTATGTTGAGGAATTTCCCTTCCATTCCTATTTTTCTGAGAGTTTTGATCAGGAACGGGTGTTGGATTTTATCAAATGCCTTTTCTGCATGTATTTTCTAATTTTATAGCATTATGATCTGAGAAGATGCTTTGCAGTGTTTCAGTGTCTTTTATGATCATGATTCTTTCACTTATGTGATGAATTACGTGGATTGTTTTTCTAATGTTGAACCATCCTTGCATAACTGGTGTGAATCCCACTTGGTCTTGAGGTATTATTTTTTTGATACATTGTTGGAG
The DNA here is from genome assembly GCF_000298275.1 of Orycteropus afer afer. Taxonomy (NCBI): domain Eukaryota; kingdom Metazoa; phylum Chordata; class Mammalia; order Tubulidentata; family Orycteropodidae; genus Orycteropus; species Orycteropus afer. Next base: position 1,168,635 of record NW_006922020.1, read on the forward strand.
TCTCTTGGCTTGGATTCTGTTGAAGATTTTTGCATCTGTATTTATGAGGGATATTGGTCTGTAGTTTTACTTTCAAAGTGATGTCTTTGTCTGGTTTTGGTATCAAGGTTATGCTTGCTTCGTAAAATGAATTTGGGAGGATTATATCCTTTTCTGTGTCTTGGAATAGTTTGAATAAGATTGGTATCAGTTCTCTGATTGGTGGAAATCTGCAGTGAACCCATCTGGACCAGGACTTTGTTTTGTTTTTTATGACCTGTTCAATTCTTCTTTTGTTATGGGTCTGTTCAAATTTTCTATCTCATTCTGTGTTAGTTAGATAAGTAGTGTGTTTCTAGAAATCTGTCCATTTCTTCTACATTTTCAAATTTGTTGCAGTACAGTTCTTCATAGTATCCTGATAACTATTTTTTTTCTGTTGTAATGTCACTCCTTTCATTTCTTATTCCTGCTACTTGCATCTTCTTTTCCTTTGTTAAGTTTGCCAGTGGTCTGTCGATTTTATTAATCTTTTCAGAGAACCAACTTCTAGTCTTATTGATTTTTATTACTTGTTTCTGTTTTCTGTTTCATTTATTTCTTCTTGAGTCTTTATTATTTCTTCTGGTGACGCGAGGCTTTTTTTTTTTTAATTTTTTTTTATTTTTATTGTGATTTGGGTGAAAATTTACAGAGCAAATTCACTTTCCATACAGCAGCTCACATACACTTTGTCTCATGACATTGACTGCAGTTTCCCATAATGCAACAGCTCCCCTCTCACTTCCTCCCCATAGTTACCTCTTCCCTATGTCCTTACCTCTCATGCACTCCTGCCACCTGAGCTGTCTCCCTGTTCATATATACACAGCTATTCTCCCATGATTGGCGTCTCCAAGGAGTGTATCTACCTAATGGAAATGTTCAGCTCATTTGCCTGTCTTTTGTTTGGCTAGAAGTTTAGGCAGTTTTTTTTTTTTTTTTCTGTCCACTTGCTTTTATTTTTGGTTGCTGTTCTAATTATTGGTGATGTTGAGTTAAGGGGTTGATTTTGGCTCTTTGTTCTTTTTTGATGTGTGCATCTGTTGCTATGAATTGCCTTTTCATCACTGTTTTTTCTGTGTGCCAAAGATTTTGGTATATTGTGTTTTCATTCTGATTTAACAAATTTTTTAACATCATTTTGTATTTCTGCTATTACCCAGTCATTTTTGACAAGAGAGGGTATTACTCAGTTTTCATGTGTTTGCTCTTTTCCTATTAGTCTCCTTAGTAAGATGCTTTGCAGTGTTTCAGTGTTTTTTTATTTATTGTGGCTTGCTTTGTGGCCTTCGTATGGTCTAGCCTGAAGAATGATCCATATGTGCTGGAAAAGAATTTATATTTTGCTGCTGTTGGGTGAGGGCTATGTAGGTCACTGTAAGGTCACATTGGTTGATCAGATTGTATAGTTCTTTTGCATCTTTGTTGAGTTTTTTTTTCCAGTTCTATCTTGTATTGAAAGTAGTGGCATAGTGCCTAAGGCACTTGACTACTAACCAGAAGGCAGGCGGTTCAAACCCACCAGCCACTCCTTGGAAGGAAGATTGGGCAATATACTTCTGTAGTGACACTGCCTCAGAAACCCAAGGAGGGGTCGCTGTGAGTCAGATCTGACTTTACAGCATTGAGTTTACTATTGCTGTGGAGTCATTTGTCTTTTCATTTCTGTTAAAGTCTGATTTATGTATTTTTGGTCTCTTTCTTTGGATGCATAGATATTTATTATGGTTATACCCTTTTGTTCAGTTGATTCTTTAATCATTATACAATGTCCTTCCTCGTCTCTTATGGTGGTTTTTGTCTTATTGTCTATTTTATCAGAAATTAATATTGCCACTAATTCCCATTGTTGCTTACCATTTGCTTGGTATATCTTTTTCCAACCTTTGATTTTTAGTCTTTTTTTTGTCTTTGTTTCTAAGGTGTGTCTCTTGTAGACAGTATATCGATGGGTCTGCAACTCTCTGTCTCTTGAGTGGTACATTTAATCCATTCGTATTCAGTGTAATTATTAACAAGTGTGAATTTATCGATGCCATTTTGTTATGTGTTTTTTTCATGGTGCTGCTGATTTCTTTGTTCCATATAATTTTTTGTTTTTAGCTCATTTTGATTATGAATCGTGTTAGTATCTTCTCCATTGCTATTGTTTTAGTATTTGCTAAATATTTGTGCTTGTCTTGTTATTTTCCTTTGAGGTTAGCCTGTGATGTATTATTTTCTTCCCACATTTAAACCAGTGTGTTCTGTCCCACAAGTTTCTTGACTTTCTCACCATTTAGAAGTTTTAGAACTACACTATTTATATCCTCTTTTGGGTTTGTAGTTGTCCTCATTTACCAATTGATGTCTCTGGTTGCCTGTTTAGACTCTTGTAAGCTTATTTTACTTTTGATACTTCCATAACTAGATTGGTTTCTGGGTTATGTCATCATGTGTGTTAATCATCAATTATTTTTGCTGTTGTTGGTTTTCTGTCTGAAGGACTCCCTTTAGCATCTTTCGTAATGTTTGTCTGGTTTTAACAAATTGCTTTAATTTCTGCTTATCTGGAAATCTCATTTCACCTTCATATTTGATAAATAGTTTTGCTGAGTATATAATTCTTGGTTGGAGATTTATTTATTTTTTTTTCAGTGTTTTATATATGTATCATTCCATTGCCTTCTTGCCTGCATGGTTTCTGCTTGAGAAATCAGAGCTTACTTAGTCTTACTGGTTGCTTGTTGTACGTGACTTTTTGTTTTTCCCATGCTGCTTTCAAGATTCTTCCTTTGTCTTTGGTTTTGGTGACTTTGATGATATGTCTTGGTGATTTTCTTTTTGGATCTATCCTGTTTGGGGTTCGTTGAACTTCTTGAATGGACATATTCTTGTCTTTCATTATAGATTCTCTTCCAACAAATCTTTGACAGTTTTCTTTCTTCCTGTTCTGAAGTCCTATTACATGTAAGTTATTCCTGTTGATAGTACCCCACGTGAATCTTAGACTTTCTTTGTTTAGTTTTGAAATTTTTTTCTGATTGATCCCTTAACAAAGTGGTATGGAGGTATTTGTCTTCAATCTCAGGAGCTCTGGTGGCATAGTGCCTAAGGCATCTTACTGCTAACCAGAAGGATGTTGGTTCAGACCCACCAGCCACTCCTTGGAAGGAATATTGGGCAGTCTCCTTCCTAGAGATACTACCTCAGAAAAGAAGGGGGTCTCTATGAGTCGAATCGACTTGTTGGCAGTGAGTTTGTTTTTTTTTTTAATTTGGTCTTTAATCTCATTAATTATGCCTTCCACTTATTCAGTTCTACTTCTTTGCACATTCAGTGTTTTACCTATTTCTGAAGTTGTAGTATTAATCTTCTGGATTTCTATTTGTTAGTTTTGTATTGTTTCTATTTTTTGTTCATTTTGTCAATTTGCTCTTAAATTGTTTTCCTGAATTGTTCTGGTGTTTTATCTGTGTTTTCCTTTATGTTGTCGTGTTTTCTTTAATCTGTCTCTCAATCTCTTGAAGGAACACAAATATAATTCTTTTTTATCAGAGAGTTCCAATGCTGCTTCTTCCTCAAGGATGTTTTCTGAGTTTGAATGCTGGTCCTTTGTTTCTTCTACTTTATCTTGCTTTTTTTGTGTGTGCACTGTGATGGTCTGTTGTCTCTGAGACTGAGAGGTTGTTTTGTTATATTTATGTTTATTTTGTGGCTGCATGTTAGTGTTAATCCATTCATGCAAGAATATTTTCCCCCCTTTATTTTGATATTTGTGTGTGAGCAGGGTATTGTGCTCCTCTATTCACTAGTTGTTAGCAGTTAATCACTCATCACCTTTCTCCTGGTGTGGGTGATAGAGAATAAGACTGTGTGCACAGATCTCTGTTAGCTGTTCATAAATAGTAGTTGAGGGTGAGTTGAGGTGGTATTGGCTGCCATCTACCATTTGTCAATTGGTGGAAAAGCAATTGGTAGCCTTCATTATGGTGGTGGGACTGCAGAAGTTACAGATATAGTTAGGTTGTGTTGCATCGGTTGATGTCTCCCCCTCAGTTAGACAACCCCATACCCCCCCCAAATCCACCAAAAAAATAAAAAGAGAACAGAAAACTCAAACTGCATAAGCAAACAGACACACACACACACACAGAGAAATGGAATGAGAAGAAAATATTTCAAAACATATTAAAAAAGGATAAAGGAAAGTTAATGAGAAAAGGAAAAAAAGCCATAATACCTGGGCAGGAGGCATGGGAGAAAAGACCAAAAGTAAAAGAATAGTAAAGCCAAAAAGGGATAACTCTAAAAGGAAAAAGTTGGGATGTGATGAACCAAAAGAAAAAAATAAAAAAAGGAGGGAACCAGGAAAAGGGAAGAGAAAAATAAGGAAGGGAAAAAACAAACCAAGAACCAGGGATGGTGGGATGGGAAAGGTAAGAAAAAAGGAGGAAGAGAAAAAGAATAAGGGTAGGGCATGGCACCCAAGCACTGTCTGGGTACAAATGGGTGGAATTCCTGCTGATGAAGAAGGTGGCTGGAGGTGGGTGTTGGCACATCCCTGTTCACCAAGAGGCTGTATATTATGAGAGCAACAAGGGGGATATTGCACCTTTCCAGTCATTAGCCTTCAGTGGACTTGCTTGTGCTGTCCCTGGCAAGCAGAACCCACTCTTATATTGTTGTCCAGTTAAGAACACTGCTTGCATACATCCAAATTGGCCATGTCTGATGTTTGCAAACCCTCAAAATGGCTGTGCCCTCAGCATAGCCACAGACAGTCCACAGGTCTTTTTGTCTCCTCCAGTGTTTTCCTTTCTGGTTGTCAGGTGCCAATTTAGTTCTTGGCCAGGTAGTACTCGGTGAACAGAGTTGATTCTCAGGTTGCTATCGGGAAATATTCAAAATGGCTGTGCCCCAAGGACAGCTGGCAGTCTGCTCCTCCATCTGTCTTTTACTTACTGTTTCATTCTACTAGTTGGTATTTAGTTTACTTCTATATCCTTCCCTTCAGAGCTCAGTGTTCCAGGATTGTCTTATGTATCAGATTTGATTGGTTTCTCATTACTTTGTTGCAGAGGGTCTGTGTAGCTTGTCTGCTTGTTCCACCATATTGCCAGAAATCAAAAATATCTTTTCTGGTATTCTCTGCTTTTAGCTAAAATCCATTTGACATCAGCAGTAATATCCCTCTTTCCACATCCTCTTCTGAATCTAGCTTAAATTATAGGCAATTCCCTGTCTGTGTAGTGCTGCAGCCGATTTTGAATTATCTTTAGCAAAATTTTACTTGTTTGTGTTAATGAATGATATTGTTGGACAATTTTCACATTCTTTTGGATCACTTTCCTTTGGAATGGGCACAAGTATATCTAATTCCATTAGATGTTGTATTTCTTTTCCGTTAGAATTTTTTATTTGGAAAGTCAAGGGTAAGCTACTCCTATAGATATCTATAGATAAGTTTAACAGTGTTAACCCATGCCTTTTCCAGACATGTAAAGATAGATTTATCATTATCATAAAGTTTAAACTTGTTAGGGTCTTCCATATGAATTAAATAATTTGTTGTTGTTGTTGTGTGCCATTGAGTCAGACCTGATTCATAGCGACCCCTCTTTGGGTTTTTGAGGCAGTATCACTACGGATACTTCCGTAGTGATACTGCCTCGGAAACCCAAGGAGGGGTCGCTATGAGTCAGGGCTGACTCGACGGCACATAACAACAACAACAACAACATCACTACGGAAGTAGATTGCCCAACCTTCCTTCGAGGAGTGGCTGGTGAGTTTGAACGACCAGCCTTCTGTTTAGCAGTCAAGTGCCTTAGGCACTACGCAACCAGAGCTCCTAATTAAATAATCTCTGTCTAATTAAAATAACCTTGTTCCCATTATTGATTTCAGTTTGATCATTGGTGAAATTATCAAGCAAGAGACTGATAGAAACAGCATTTATGAGGCTTTTACATTTAAAGGTCATTAGTATCTGCTAAAAAGGTAAGGAGGCCACATCTTCTGACCTCCTCTAACCACACAAGAGGAAGACAGGATCACCATCAGTAACCCAAGGCCTATTCCTGCAAGGACAGACATGCTGCCTCCCTCCAGCCCTTTCACCAACGGTTCCTCCCACAGCACCCACCACTTCTCTCCTGGGTTCGATAATTCACTGCAGTGGCCACACAGAACTCACAGATTATAGGGTTTATTAGGGAAGCAGCAGGCTACAATTCAAATTAAGGAAGAATGCTCATTCTCTCTCCCAGCCTGCCATCTCTCAGCCAAAAGTCTCTCACAGTCTCTCTCCCAGCAGTGCATGTCCCTCAGTGTCTCTCTCAGCAATGTATTTCTTGTGTCTCTTTCCCAGCAGTGAGTGTCTTTCAGGGGCATGTCCTTCCTCAACCAGTAGTCAGAGATAATCAGATTCTAGGAGGCCTCCTTTTGAGCCCGGCAGAGTGGCCAAACCAACCAATCACAATATCAGAATTCTAAGCACTTGAGAGAGAGCGGGAACCTCCCAGAACATTGTTCAGTGCTACTCCCAACAGAAATACCCCAGGTAGACAACTTTAGCAATCAGGAGCGCCTCAGTTGCTCATGGCAAATTCCACCTCTGAGTTTACAAAGACTTATGGGTAGAAAAGCCACACTAAGTAATTTACTACACCACAGTATCATAGGAAGGAGCCCTTGTTAACTTAGTCAATATAGTACTTGGCAGCTAACTGAAAGTCGGCAGTTCGACCAGACACTCTGCAGTAGAAAGATGTGGCAGTTTGCTTTCATAAAGATTTCAGCCTTGAAAATCTTATGGAACAGTTCTATCTAGGAACATTGTGAGGTGGAATCGACTCAACAGCATTGGGAGTAGCATAATAGCCTTGTGGCGCATGGCTATGACCTGGACTGTTAATGAAAACAATGGTGGTTTGAATCCACTAGGGGCTTCATGGGGAACTCTGGTAGCATAGTGGCTAAGATACTTGCCTGCTAACCAGACGGCTGGCGGTTCAAACCCACCAGCCACTCCTCAGAAGGAAGGTTGGGCAATCCTACTTCCGTAGTGATACTGCCTTGGAAACCCAAGGAGGGGTTGCTATGAGTTGGGGCCGACTCGACGGCACATAACAACAGCAACAACAACAAGGGGCTTCATGGGGGAAAAGATTTGGTGATCTGCCTTCATAAAGATTTACAGCCTAGGAAACCATCTGCAGCAGTTCTACTCTGTCCTAGAGGGTCTTATGAGTTAGAGTCTACACTGACACACAAGAACAACAGTATTGTAGGATACATGGATTTTGAAAGTAATAGGTCTTTCTTTTTGTTTTCTAAATTGTTTATGGCTAGGAAGTGCTGGCATTTATATACGAGGTATATATTCTGGTAGGAATGCCTGAGTGGCACAGATGAATAAGTTCTTGATTACAAGCCAGAAGGTTGGCAGTTTAAATCTACCCAAAGGCAGCTTGGTAAAAAGGCCTGGTGATCTACTTCCAAAGATCACAACAATTGAAAACCCTGTAGATTGCAGTTCTGTTCTGAAACACATGGGGTTGACACCAACTGGTGGTGGTATATATTCTTACAGTTTAGTAGCTCAAATAGATGAGCTAATTTAATTGTAGTTTATTTCCTTCACTTGGGTTTGTTAACTGTCTTAGCGCAATGCCAATCAATGCATTAGATGATCTGTAATTTTTATAACATTTGCTTTAATTGCTAAGAATGATAGCATTTTTTAATGGTAAGTTAAATAATAATAAAAATAGAAGTTAAACCCAGTTCTGGGTGCTGTGGTGACTTCATTTTTCACCCCTGGAAACTAAAAATAATACTGTATTCAGTTGATGGAAAACTACGGTTGAGCCCAGGTGTGCTTTATCTCTTTTGCTTATCTTTTATGAAACAGGGAGAAGTAGTGAAAAGGGTATAGAGACAGACCAAAGGATGAATTCTACTTTGGATCTTTATCAGCTGCATGCTTTTGGACACATTCCTTCTCAGGTCCTCAGTTTCCTTATATATTAATGTCTCTTCTGTGGTACATTGCTAGAAACTCAACAGATGGTAGTGTTTATTGTTTGCATAATGAGAACACTCATAAATAGGAACATGTAATGGGGTTTGCTGCCACTTACAAACACGAAGAGTAGTTTTTTCCCCTTTTTTTCAGTAACTAGCAAACTGCTGATTTATTTATCTATATATATTTTGAAAAATGTAATAACTTGCTTTTCTTATAAAATGGGGTAATAACACCTGCAGTTTTGGATTGTGACTATGACTATTAAATAGGTAAAACATACAAAGTACTTACAAGAAAGGGCCTGGTACAAAGTAAGTGCTGGTAAACATTAGTTGCCCTTGTTAGTAATACTGAAATACACTGGAGAAGAGGATGCTGTAGAATAGAGTTATTAGACGTTTTCCCCCTTAATTAGATGAATTCTCATACTCTACTTCCTTTTCTCTTTGTTCAACTTTTTCCTGGCTTTTTCTCACCAGTATCTCCTTCCAGTAAAGGTTCTTGGCCCCAACTCTTCTCCTTGTATTGTTCTGGATCTTTATTAGTGAAATGGAGCCATTATGATCCAGACTTACATGTGTAAAAAAAAATCCTCCTGGAGGTGTGGCTAAGAAAGCCTCTGACTATTTAAATTCACTGGATGAGGAAATAATCATCTAATAAAGGAATTTTTATCCTCAAGGAGTAAAATCTACTCTAATTAGCAAAAATTTAGGGCATTCAATGAAAGAACACCAGGGACTCTGAACCCAAGAGCAAGAACGCTATACCTGGGCCTCCTGGGCACTGGGAGATACTCTTTTTTCTGAAGAATGCCATAGATTCTCTTCCCAGCTTTTTTCAGCACTTTCTCTTCTTTGTGTTGGTACCCCTCTTCTACTTATTCATCAGGTTATGTTGTTGTGTGCTATCAAGTTGATTCTGACTCGTAGGTGACCGCATGCACCAAAGTGGTATTGCTCCATAGTGTGTCCTAGGCTATAATCTTTACAGAAGCAGATTGCCAAGTCTTTTCTCCCACTGAGTGGTTGGTTGGTGCTGAATGCTTAACCATTGAGCCATCAGCATTTCTTAATTCATCAGGTTATACTTGACCCAAAATAATAGCTGCAGCTGCTAAGTCTTTAGGAATTTTCAGTTACTCTCTGCATAGATATCTGGCATACATGCCAAGAGAAGAGTCTGATTAGCTTAGTTATTTTTTCTTACCAGATTCTGGAGGTTTGGCCACTCGGAATACTCTTGGTAAAGATTTGTGTGGCCAAAGGTGTGACTCATGAAGTTGCTCTTTCTGAGAAGGTGTCTTTAAACATATCTATAATGAAAATTACATATCTGTAACAAGGGGATACTGCATGGTTCAGATTCAGGAAGGATGTACATCAGGGTTGTGTCTTTTCACCATACTTACTCAGTCTGTATGCTGAGCAAATAATCTGAGGAACTGGATTATATGAAGAAAATGGCATCTGGATTGGAGGAAGACTCATTAACAACCTGCGATACGCACATGACACAACCTTGATTGCTGATAGTGAAGATGACTTGAAGCACTTACTGATGAAGACCAAAGACTGCAGTCTTAAGTATGGATTACACCTCAACATACAGAAAACAAAAGTCCTCACAACTGGACCAGTAAGCAACATCACAGTAAATGGAGAAAAGATTGAAGTTGTCAAGGATTTAATTTTACTTGGATCCACAGTCAACACTCATGGAAAGCAGGACTCAGAAAATAAAACATCATATTGCAGTGGGCAGATCTGCTACAAAAGACATCTTTAAAGTGTTCAGAAGCAAATATGTGCCTTTGAAGAATAAAGTGTGCCTAACCTAAGCCATGGTATTTTCAGTTGCCTCATATGCATGTGAAATCTGGACAATGAATAAGGAAGACTAAAGAAGAATTGCTGTCTTTTAATTGTGCTGTTGGCGAAGAATACTGAAAATACCATGGACTGCCAGAAGAATGAACAGATCTGTCCTGGAAGAAGTACAGCAGAATGCTCCTTAGAAAGTAGTATGGGCAGATTTAGTTTTACCTACTTTGGTCACATTGTTCATAAGACACCACAGCATGGAGAAGGATATTATGCTTAGTAAAGTGGAGGGTCAGTAAAAAAAGGGGAAGACCTTCAACAGGATGGGTTGACACAGTGGTTGCAGTGATGAACTTGAGTACAGCAAGGATTGTGAGGGTGGCACAGGACCAGGCAGTGTTTTATTCTGTTGTTCATAGAGTCACTGTGTCAGAATTGATGAGATGGCACCTAACAAATAGCAATGCAATGGAAAATATTTTAAAAAATATTGATTTGTTCAATTTTAATTTTCCAGGTTCACAGTACAGATTTGAGTTCATTTCTTTTAAGATAGAAACTTCATTGTGATTTAGGAAATACTAATTCAGTCTTGTGTCTCACTCTTTGCCATACAAGCAACATGTTGTTGTTGTTATGTGCCATCGAGTCAGACCCGACTCATAGTGACCCCTCCTTGGGTTTCCGAGGCAGTATCACTGCGGAAGTACATTGCCCAACCTTCCTTCCGAGGATTGGCTGGTAGGTTTGAACTGCCAGCCTTCTGGTTAGCAGTCAAGTGCCTTAGCCACTATGCTACCAGAGCTCTAAGCAACATAGGACTGGTCAAACTGGCTCAAGTAAAGGGGCTTTCATTGTAGAAATAACTGAGAAGTTAAGGTTCAGTAATCCAAGGACAGGAATCGTAGCTAAATAAGTCCAAGAACTGGACCAGAATGCTATTAAGACATGCTTTTTCCAGTGCATTTAAAAGAAATTCTGGATTGCATGATCTATCATGGTGTCTGCTTTATTCTGCCTTTTGCTCATTAATACCTGCTTGGGAAATTGATAGATTTTAATTCCTTAAAGAATATATCTTTTCATTGGATCTTTATCTTCATACAGTTTGGCATTCCTTTGTGCCTGTTTTTCAGTTTTTTAAAAAATGCAATGTAGCTGGCAGAAAGAAAGACAAAAAATCTAAATGAAGAGGTAGAATGAGAGCCAGTAGTATGGAAGATGAGAAATGAAAGACTTCTAGAAGAGTACATGAGTGAGAGGAGCCCTGGTGGCACAGTGGTTAAGTGTTCAGCTGCTAACTGAAAAGCTGATGGTTTGAACCCACCAGCCACTCTGTAGAAGGAAAATGTGGCAGTCTGCTTTACAGCCTTGGAAAGTCTGTGGGGAAGTTCTGTTCTGTCCTATAGTGTCACTGTGAGTTGGAATCAACTCCAAGGCAATTTTTTTTTTTTTTTTTT
>NW_006922020.1:1180266-1181680 GCF_000298275.1 Orycteropus afer afer
ATAGGACTAGACTAGCAAACCTGGTCCCCCTGCTTTTTTTTTCTCCAATGATTTTGAGTTTTGTTCCACATTGTTCTCTCTTTCTTTCAAGGATCTCCTAGATAGATCCTCTTCCAAGTGGATGACAGTGGTAGCTGGACACCATCTAGTTCTTCAGGTCTCATAGTCGTATAGGCTGAAGTTTGGATGGTGTTCCAGTCACTAGGACTAATTGTTTCCATGCATTTTGGTTTTCTTCATTCTTATTTGCTCTGGATGAGGAGAGAGAGACCCATCGTTGCATCTAGATGGCAGCTTGTTAGCTTTTAAGATCCCAGTCACTTCTCGTGAAACTAGGAGGGGGAACAGTGTTTTGTATAGTATGTTATGCCAGTTGAGCTTGATGTTCCCTGTTAACTATGGTCCCAATCCCACAGGTTCAATTACTCAGTCCCTCGGGGTACCTGGCTGTGACCAAGCAGTGACCACAGCCTTGCCCCTTGTGAGCTCTACTATACACCTGGGAATTCTGATCATTCACATAGACTTATAGGACCATTGTCTGCCAACCCTATATATGTTCTTGGATACCCTCCCTATTTTATAGACATACCTAATAGTTCAGCCTGTTCATGCATCTATCCACCCGGACCCATGTTTGCTTTCACTGACAATGCAGTACTGTATGTACAAAAGGGTTCATCTTTGTTGTCTGTAACTCCCACGTACCTCTCTCTGTCTTTCTCTTCCTCAGTGCTGCCATATTGGTCACTCACATTTGGTACATTGCCCTTCTCTTCACCCAAATCAATATTTACCTCTATCTGTCTAACATGATTCCCTCCCCTCCCCTCCCACCCCTGTTAACCAACAAAGAAAATTTTTTTCTATAGATAAACCTTTCCTTAACTTTTACAATAACGGACTAATACAATATTTGTCCTTTTGTGATTGACTTATTTCACTCAGCATAATGTCCTCCGAAGTTCATCCACGTTATGCAATGTTTTGTAGATTCTACATTATTCTTTAGCATTGCATACTATTCCATTGTCTGTATGTACCATAGTTTGGTTATCCATTCCTTAATTGATGGACATCTAGGTTGTTTCCATCTTTTGGCTATTGTAAATAGTGCTGCGATGAACATGGGTATGCATGTATCTGTTCTTGTCATGGCTCTTACTTCTTTAGGATATATCCCTAGTAATGGAATGGCTGGGTCAAATGGTATTTCTAATTCCAACTTTTGACGGAAACGCCATACTGCTTTCCACAATGGTTGTGCCATTTTATACTCCCACCAGCAGTGTATAAGAGTCCTAATCTCTCCACAACTTCGCCAGCATTTGTTATTTTCTGTCTTGTTGAACTTTGCTACTAGTGCTGGAGCAAGATGGTATATCATTGCTGTTTTGATTTGCATCTCTCTAAT
>NW_006922020.1:1189526-1190095 GCF_000298275.1 Orycteropus afer afer
GCTGGAAAGCAGAACGTGTTCTTAAGCCCCAGAAATCTGCGAGAGAGCTGTTTCTTTGAATATCCAAAATAGTCGAGCCACTTTTTAAACCTTCAGAATGGCGGCGTCCTCCAGACCGGCAAAAGTCCACAGCTCAGCCCACCTTTCTCTTCACCTTCTCCATTTGTTCCCCAGGCACAGTGAACAGTCTTTCATGCAGTCCCTGGCTAGTAGGGTGATTTTTGGGTTTATTCTTAGGTCCTACCACCACTCGGGAATCTCGAAGCCATGTCGTCTGTGCCGTCAGTGTCGCTCAGTCCACTGCCAGACGGCAGCTCCTTGTGTCTCGTTTTTTGGTATTTTCACGCAAATTCTTCTGCTGGTTGGGGTTTAGTCCACTTTTATATCTTTCCCTTCAAGGCTCAGGGGTCCAAGATTATCTTCTGTGTCTGTGTTCATTGGTTTCCCATGTTATCATTTCTTTTGTTGCTGTTGTTTTAGTATATGCTGAATATTTGTGGTTGTCCTCTTTTATTCTGATGTGAAAGTTTATCATTTTTCTTTGAGGTTACCCTATGATTTATAATTTT
>NW_006922020.1:1191192-1207974 GCF_000298275.1 Orycteropus afer afer
TGTTCTGGGTCTGTATCCTACTCCCTTGTTTCTACCACTTTATCCTGCTTTTTTGTGTGGACTGTGATGGTCTGTTGTGTCTGAGGTATTATGGCGTTTTTGTGTTTAGGTCTCTGTTAACTATTTGTGAAGAGTAGCCATGGGTGATTCAGGCACTTCTTGGTGTTTTTTTTATCATTGGCTCTTTGGTGGAGAAGAAGGAAATGGCTCTTTCTCAGTAAGTGAAGTTGTAAGAGGTGTGGGTGTAGTTGTGTCTTATGGGGACTGTTGGTGTCTCCCACTCAGTTAGACAAAAATTACAATTGAATAATGATCAAAAAACTAAAAGTATTTGTACAAAAAACATACCATGTAATCACACAGGAACAGTAACCAAAAAAACAAAAAATGGAAAAAGAAAAAAAAAAGAGAAAACCTGCAATATCTGGGAATAGGGCACTAAGAGACAAAAGGTAGAGAAGGAGAATAATAAAAAAAGGAAAAATTTTAAAAGAAAAACAAGGAACAGTGTTAACCACAAGAAAAAAAGGGGAAAAAGTAAATTTAAAAAAAAAAAAAATTTTTTTTCAACCAGGAACAAGGCAAAGAAAAAAAGCTAGGACCTGGCAGGGGAAGAATAAGAATAATAGTAAAAAGTACAAAAGTATTAATAATAACTGTTGTTTTAAAATAGACAAATACAAGGAAATTAATCACCAGAAAAAAGAAAGCAAAAAAGAAAAAAAATAAAAATAATGAGAAAATAAATCGGTGGAGGACAGGTCAGGGCACCCAGGCTCCATCTGAGCACACAGACTGTGATGGAGTTCCTGTGGGCCCAGAAGTTATGTGGGAGTGGGGGATGGCTGCACCTCCGTTCACCAAGAGGGTGTGGCGTATGAGTAATAAGGGGAATGTTGCGCCTTTTCAGTCTTCCAGGTCTGGAGTGTCCTTGGGCTTGCTGGCAAGCAGAACCTGTTTTTAAGCCCCTGGAATATGCAGGAGCACTGTCTCTTCAAATATCCAAAATGGTCAAGCCACTTGTGAACATTCAAAATGGCAGTGCCCTCTGGACAGGCAAAAGTCCACAGCTCAGCCCGCGTTTCTCTTCACCTTCTCTGTTTATTCCCCAGCCACCAGAGCAGTCCTCGGTGAAGTCCCTGGGTAGCAAGGCTGATTTTTATGTTCTTAGGTCCTAACACCACTGGGCACTCTCAAAGCTGTCTGTGCCATACCGTCAGGATTGCTGCCAGACCACAGCTCCATCTGTCTCCTTTTTTGGTATTTTCATGCAAATTCTCCTAGTTGGGGTTTAGTCCACTTCTGTATCCTTCCCTTCAAAGCTCAGGGGTCCAGGATTATCTTCTTTGTCTGTGTTAACTGGTTTCCCTTTTCTTTGTTGAAGAGGGTCTGTGCAGTCTTTCTGCCTAGTCCGCCATCTTACTGGCTCTCTCAGCAATGGGGTTTTTACCTTCCTAAAAAAATTTTTTTTTTTAAATGAGAAGTTAAGAGATCATTGGCTTGAGCCTGTGCTTTTTGGAAATGGATTAAAATGGAGAATAGAAGTTTCTCTGAATTGGTAATTTGTTTGGGAATTGAGAAGATTGAAAATGGATGTACTTTTTGGAAAGTAAGTTAGGCATTCAGGTTATCTCAGTATATCTGATATGTTGACTCTGGAAATGAAATGCTGAACTACAGAGAGCCTCTGGCCTTTTCTTCCCTCAACAGTGAGTGACTAAAAGTTGCCCTTTATTAACTGAGGGTAGGGGAAGAAAGTTTGAATGTGTTAAGGGGACATTCCAATACCTTACAGAGAATAATCAAGAGTCATGATGTGTGAGCTGAATCAGTTTAAATAAGTACCTACTACATATTGGACATTTGTCTCATTTAATCATACAACAAATGTGTAAAGTAGCTGATGTTTGCTAAGTTTATAGATGAAGTAACAGTGTAGTGTATGGCATCTTGTTGATAATTCTGATAAGTGTAAAGATGCTTGGGTATAGGCAGTAGGGTTTCTTAGGGATGGTATGTAGGGAAGCTCTGTAGAATAAAGTTTTTGTACAGTGATGGTTTTATTTGATTAAAAATTGCCAAGTGTGTCATTTAATTTCTTGGTTCATCTGTTTCGATGTTTGAAACTTACCATGTGGTAAAAACCAACTTAATGTGCTAAATTATCATACTAGTTAGGACAGGACCTCTGATAGAACAAGGTGTGTCTTGAGGGTCACAGAAGAAAGTTCTAGGATCTGGTACATAGAAAGGAAACTGAGAAGCATGGGTCCTGTTTATGGATGATGTCATTGGATTGGAGGAAGAGGAAGAACATGGAAGTAGATCAGGTACTAAAGCATTCAACTTGCTCTGTTTCTTTTGGTAAGGGGAGTGAGAGATGCTTTTTTGTGTACAGGCAACAGTAGAAAAAGCCCTGGATGGGCATAAGACAGTTAAAAGTTACTGGCAAGTGATTTGGGATGTAGAGGCCCAAAATAAAGAGTAAGAAATAGTTTTGTGAAGCCAAAGGAGGTTGTTGTTATTGTTGTTTTTAGGTGCCGTTGAATAGCTCCAACTCATAGCAACCCCATGTACAACAGAATGAAACATGCCCAGTCCTGTGCCAGCCGCACACTTCTTGCCACACCTGAGGCCATTGTTGCAGCCAGTATGTCAGTCTATTTCATGGAGGCCCTTACTCTTTTTTGTTGACCTTCCACTTTACCAAGCATGATATTCTTCTCCAGAGAATGGTCCCTTTTGACAACATGACCAAAGTAAGTAAGACAAAGTCTGGCCATTCTGACTTCCAAGGAGCATTACGGCTGCACTTCTTCCAAGACAGATATGTTAGTTCTTTTAGCAGTCCATGGTACTTACAGTATTCTTCACCAACACCACAACTCAAAAGTATCAACTCTTCCTTTGGTCTTCCTTGTTCATTGTCCAGCTCTCACATGTCTATGAGACCATTGAAAATACCATAGCTTGGGTTAGGCACAGGAGCTCTGGTGGCGTAGTGCCAGAGATATTTGACTGCTAACCAGGAGGCTAGTGGTTCAAACCCACCAGCCACTCCTCAGAAGGAAGGTTAGGCAGTCTACTTCCATAGTGATACTTCCTGGGAAATCCAAGGAGGGGTTGCTATGAGTTAGATCCGACTCAATGGCAGTGTGTTGTGTTTTGCATTGGGTTAGGCACTCCTTAGTCTTCAAGGAAACATCTTTGCTTGAAAGAGGTCTTTTGCAGCAGATTTGCCCAGTGCAATACATACCTGATGTCTTGACTGCTGCTTCCATGGGTGTTGATTGTGGAACCAAGCAATATGAAATCTTTGACAGCCTCAGTCTTTTCTCTATATATCATGATGCTGCTTATTTGTCTAGTTGTGAGAGTTTTCATTTTCTTTATGTTGCGATGTTATCCATACTGCAGACTGTAGTCTTTAATCTTCATCAGTATGTGCTTCAAATCATCTTCAGTTTCAGCAAGCAAACTTGTGTCATCTGTGTATATCGCAGGTTGTTAATGAGTCTTCCTCTAATCCTGATGCCATGTTCTTTTTCTTACAGTCCAGCTTCTCGGATATTTGTTCAGCATACAGATTTGAATAAGTATGGTGAAAGGATATAACCTTGATGCACTCCCTTCCTGATTTTAAACTGTTCATTATCCCCTTGTTTTGTTTGAATGACAGCCTTCTGGTCTATGTACAGGTTCCTGATGAGCATAATCAAGTGTTCTGGAATTCCCATTCTACTCAGTGATACCCATAATTCTTTAAGATCCACACAATCAAATGCTTTTGCATAGCTATAAAATACAAGTAAACATCTTTCTAGTATTCTTTGCTTTCAGCCAAAATCTATCTGACATCAGCAGTGATATCCCTTGTTCCACATCCTCTTCTAAATCCAGCTTGCATTTCTGGAAGTTCTCTGTCAATATACTGATGCAACAGTTTTTGAATTCTCTTCAGTAAGATTTTATTTTTGTGTGATATTAATGATATTTTTTGATAATTTCCACATTCTGTGGGATCACTTTTCTTTGGAATGGGTACAAATAAGTATCTTTTCCAGTCAATTGGCCAGATTTCTTGGCATAGATAAGTGAGTTTCTCCAGCATGACATCCGTTAGTTGAAACATCTCAATGGGTATTCTGTCAGTTCCTGGAGCCTTGTTCTTTGCCAATTCCTTTAGTGCAGCTTCAACTTCTTCCTTTAGTACTATTGGTTCTTCATCATATGCCACTTCCTGAAATGGCTGAACATTTTGGTATAGTGACTCTGTGTATTCCTTCCATGTTCTTTAATGGTTCCTGCATCATTCCATATATTGCCCATAGATTCTTTCAGTATTGCAACTCGTAGCTTAAATGTTCTCCATTCTTTCAGCTTGAGAAATTCCGAGCATGTTCTTCCCTTTTGGTTTTCTAACTCTAGGTCTTTGCACATTTCAGTATAGTAACTCACTTGGTCTGCTCGAGCTGCTCTTTGAAATCTATTTAGCTCTTTTATCTTGCCATTTATTCCATTTGATTTTGCTACTCTCCATTCAAGGGCAAGTTTTATAGTCTCTTCTGACATCCATGTTGGTCTTTTCTTCCTTTCCTGTTTTTTTAATGACTTTTTGCTTTCTTCATGGATTATCTTGATGTCATCCCACTATTCCTCTGGTTTTCAGTCATTGGTGTTCAGTGCGTCAAAGCTATTCTTTAGATGCTCTCTAAATTCAGGAGGGATATAAGCAAGGTCATATTTTGGCTCTGGTGGACTTATTTTAATTGTCTTCAGCATCAGTTTGAGCTTGCATATGAGCAACTGATAATCTGTTCCACAGTCAGCTCCTGGCCTTGTTTTGGCTGAAGATACTGAACTTCTCCACAGATGTAGTCAATCTGTTTCCTATGTACTTCATCTGGCGAAGTCTACGTGTATAACTGTCGTTTGGGTTGTTGAAAAAAGGTATCTGTGATGAATAAGTTGTTGGTGTTGCCAAATTCTATAATGGGATCTCCAGCTCTATTTCTGTCACTGAGGTCACCTTATCTACCTACCAGTGATTCTTCTTTGTTTCCAACTTTTGCATTCTAAGCAGTAGTGATAATGAACACAGCTTGATCATGTTTTTGGTCAATTTCAGACTGCAGAAGGTAGTAAAAATCTTCAGTTTCCTCATCTTTGGCTTTGGTGGTTGGTGTGTAAATTTGAGTAATAGCATTAACTGGTCTTCCCTGTAGGCATATGGATATTACCCTATCACTGACAGCATTGTACTTCAGGATACAGTACTTTCTGAAACATTCTTTGTGATGATGAATGCTACACTGTTCCTCTTTAATTTGTAGTTCCTGGCAGAATCATATGGTTATCTGATTCAAAATGGCCAAAACCAGTCTATTAGAGCTCACTAATGCCTAGGATATCAGTCTTTATGTGTTCCATTTCATTTTTGACAACTTTCAGTTCTCCTAGATTCATACTTCATACATTCCATGTTCTCATTATTAATGGGTGTTGGGAGAAGTTTGTCTGGAGAGTCTTGTTTGATTAGTGTTGAAGACCGTACCAAGCTTCCATTATAAAAATTAAGATTAGATTAAAACACTTGTGAGAATGATATGGTTTATCTGGTTTTGTTAACTGCAAGTGAATGGAGTTGCTGGACTAGCAAAGAAAACTTTAAAAGGTGAGATTCTTTGCTTAGTTGTCTACAGGTGGTAGGAGAGTGGTACACAGTGGAAGGGTAGGTCTTTGTGTATGTGTGGCAGACAGAGACACTGAAACAAAGAGGGCTGGAGTACAGGAAGAGAGAGTAAAAGAGAAGGAGGATTTAAAACAGTGATTTTGTGAAGTACATTATTCCACTTTAGCTCAATGTTCCCTGCAACTATGGTCCTGAGCTGATGGCCCGGTGACTCACTGTCTCCAGGTGTTTGACTGTAGCTAAGAAGTTATCAGAACTTTGCCCTCTGTTAGCTCTAGGAACTAGAAGACAGTTTTATCTGTGTTCCTAAGAGTATATTTCGGAAGGAAGGTTGGGCAATCCTACTTCTGTAGTGATACTGCCTCGGAAACCCAAGGAGGGGTCGCTATGAGTCGGGGCCGACTCGACGGCACATAACAACAACAACAACAAGAGTATATTGGGGATGAGAACTTCTGTGGCTGCCATGGAAGCAGCTTGGTGACAGGAAAGGCAATGAATTTTAAATGGGAAGACCTGAATTTAGATCTTGGCAATGGCATTTAGAAGTCTCTGCATTGTTCAGATGTTCTCAGCTTAATGAAAGGTTGGAGACTGAAGTCTACCCAGAAGTTCCTCACAAGAAAGGCCTGGTGATCTATATCTGAAAATCCAGCCATTGAACACTCCTTGGAGCACATTCCCCTGAGGTTTACCAAATAAATGTTGGGTTGGATCAATTCTGTCTTCTAATTTATCCTTATTATTCACAACTTGGGAGCAGACACTATGGTCATTTGACTTAGTAATAGCTAGGTATAGGTCATGTAATCATGCTAAAATGTTAGTATCCTTTGGCATGTTAGTCTTGTTGGTCTTTTTTTATTACGTTAAAATGTGAAAAATACCTCCCATCATTCTCATGTGATGAACTTGGCTTTTCTTTTTCTGAATCATTTGTAATGATAGCTTGATTTGTGTGTGTTTTTCATTTTGGAAAGAAAAGGGAATGGGAGGGGAGAAAGCAAGGGGCATTCCTGTACCCTGATTGTTAAAGGTAAGTGAATATTTAATCTCAGTTACATGGTATTGTTATTGTCTTTGTTAATATCTGAAAGTAAACATAGGAAAGCTTTTCGGTTGTGTGTACTTTGTGTATGAAATTCAAGATACTGACTTGAAGCTTTTCCTTCCTCTGTTCTGAACAATAGGTACGTTCTATGGATGAACTGAATCATGATTTTCAAGCACTTGCTCTGGAGGGAAGAGCGATGGGAGAGGTAAGTGAACTGGTGTGTCAGAAAAGTGGGCCTGTTTTAAAGGGAAGGTTGGAGTTGAGTTGTCTTTCATCATATGTGTCTGAATCTGATCTCCAAAAGTATGTGCTTGCTTTTCTTTGTGGCCATCTTCATGATAGGAATAGGATGTTGCAGAATTTTGCCAAGACTGTATTACTATAACAAAAAGCATAAACTTAGCCTAAAGTCTTAAAAATAAAAAAGTCAACTTAAAACATGAGCACAAGTTATTGACTCCCAATGAATAAGTTGTAAATTGAGGCATTAGAAGTTTAAAAAATAATTTAATTTTATATGCATCTAATGGCTTTACTTCTGCCTCGTTTTCCAATTGCTAGGTTGTGTTGCAGTGAAAGGGAGTCTTTTAGATTGGTGTGCAGCTAATCAGTATGTCAACAACCTATTTTTATAGTAGTGCCTTTTTTGAGGAAGTTGCTTTGAGCTCCATTGTAAAGGGGAGATTGTTAAGTTTTTGGTGAAATAATTCTACAAGGCAGAGGCCTGAGCAAATCCTCCTTTAGAATTAGAAATAAGTATTTTATTTTGTTTGTAACATTTAAAGTTTACGAAAAACATAATTTTTTGTGTCATTTTTTACATTGGTAGGGAAGGTTCCTGTAATTTGAAAGAAAGGGGAGTATAAATAGCTGAAATACAGCCATCTTTTGGTTACTCTAGTTTTTGACAATACGAGTGAGTTGATGATAAAAGAAAAATATATCATCTGAGTTAATTGCTTAAGATGGAGCCAGTTCACATGATAGAAGCATTTGCTGGTGGCTGTCTTGTTCTGGAAAGTAACTTTTGGCTTTCTTACCAAGTTTTATTTTTTGTATAACTAGTATTTAAAAACTTCCACACTTACTTTAATTTTGCAAAGATGGGAGAACTCCTCTATTCTAGATTTCTCATTTACACTACTCATTAAGAGCATTTATTCTTTGATTTAGTGAATATTCTTTAGTCCAGGCACTGTGATAAGTTCTTGGGATTCAAAATTGCGTAAGAATTCCTCTTCTGAGGTTATAACAAACACTCATTGATTACCTTTGTGGTTAAGCCCTAAAAAGTTAAGCTCATGTGGTGTTTTGGTCCTGAGACTTTTGCTTTCTTTCTTTAATAAGATTTTGGTTCCAACTTTTCTGAATCAGATTCTGGTCACAGGGTCCAGTGTCCATTGTCATGTTTATGGGATTTTTGCTTGTTCTGGTTTTTCTCCTTGAGCTTTAAAAAAAGATTAGTAGGTGTCCTTGTGTTTCTTGTGACTGTTTAATATCCTTGGAACAGTGTGCATCAGTAAACACTTTGTATTAATTGGGTAAAAGACTTTCTCAGTTAACTTCTGGAGCAAAGTTTTAATGGAGAGTTAACATGTGTGTGTTGATTAAGTATAGAAGGGGAAACCATATTTATCTTTTTCTCCACCCCTGTTATTCTAACCTGATGAACTCCATCCAAAAAACAGTTTAAGTTTTTAAAAATTAGTTATACAAAATAGAAATAAGCTCCAGTTGCTCTTTTGTAAGCAGCAGTTCTTAATTTCTGGAGGCTCATTAAGAGCCATTGAAGAAAAGCAAACATTTTAGTGGAGGTTGAATTTTATTTAAATGACAAGTTAACAGGATTCTCTTTTAATCATTTTCCCCCTAAAAATGCTGTTTTTTGCTAAACATATAATTCTCAGTAATGGATGTAGGCATATATAAAAAACTAAAGAAAGTGCGTTACAAAAGTAATTCTGTGTCTCTCACTGTATATTCACAAGGTAACAATAAGAACTAGTACCATTTGTTGAGCCACTTCGTAGGTTTTAAATATATTATCTCATCAGTAGCTCTGTGAGGACACTTTTGTTATCCAGATAAAGAAAAAGGGGCAATAGATGAATTAATTTGCCTAGGTACCATGTCAAATAGGTGGAGATGAAGCTGATATTTGGACCTGACTTCCCCTAACTCCAAAGCATGTGGCCTTAATTAGAGTAGGTGAGGACAATAATTATAAAATAACTGATAGGTAAAATATCTAATTTTTGTAAGCTTTTAAAAATTGATATTTTGGGAAGAACTTAAGAAATACTTTATGTAACCACAAGGATTTCTGTGGCGTAGTGGTTGAAGCATTTGGCTGTTAATTGAAAGTTTGGTGGTTTGAACCCACCAGCCATTCCATGGGAGAAAGATGAAGCAGTCTCTTTCGGTCAAGATTTACAGTCTTAGAAACCCTATGGGACAGTATAAAAAGGGTTGCTGTGAATCTGAATTGATGCTATGGCAGTGGGTTTGGTTTTTGCTTTTATATACTCACTCCCAAAATAAAGATATTTTGTAAGGTTATTTTTGGAAAGTATAACCCAGTGTCAAGGCACTAAGAAGACAATCTGATTAAATATGGAATAAAGTTACTGTACTAAAGGAGCTCTTCAGCTAGTTGAAGAAACAGTAAATACACATGAAAACAAACAATTGAGACAGCTTTTTAAAAAATGTGTGGTTGGAGTATAGAGAACGGAGTGATCAGTATTAGCAGGATAGCTAGAGATGACATTAGTGGTGGAGATGTAGGCATTGACGAGAGACTTCTGGTATAGTTAGCATTTGGATAGGGACCGATTTGGAGAATGATTTTCAGCCTTACAAGGCAGAATAGCACAAAAGAGAAATTAAGAAAATAAGGTTTCATAATAAAATAAAAATTCACAGCTTCTCCATAATTTAGAATCATTAATTTTCCTTCACTTTTAGCAATAATACATCTCTAGATGGGGAAAGAGCACTGTGTGTATAAATACAGCACTTACCATATATATAAACACTAAAAGTTCAAATAAGTTGCATGGACTTTCAAACTGCAATTATTTTATGTGTTTGTGTGTGCCTTAATGTGTGTGAGTCCTCATTAGGGTAAAAATACCTGTTTAAGAATGTATTAATGTTTAGAATTCAGAGAGAATTGGCTTCATTCAAAGTAATTGAGATCTAGTAGTTAAAGTTAGTGCTGCTTGGCTCTTTGTTAACACTTTTTCTTCAAAGCCACTTTTAGATTCTTGGTGTCACTTTGAAAGATTTAGAGCATTTCCTAGTAGAAATCTTGGTAAGAAATAGCTACTTAAAATACCACCCTTGAATCTCACCAGTTGTCTTTAAGTACAGTCATGTGTCCCTTAACATTCATGATGAGTTCTGTGAAATAGAACATTGTGTGATTCAGAATTCAAATAAGTTCTCTTCCTAAGTCTGTCTTTAAGTTGAATTTGTACATAAGTCTGAACAGTTAGGTATGATTTGTATCTAATGTCAATTAGCTGAATGTTTGTCTTAATATATGGTATATAGTGCACTTTTCTATGTATTAAAACCATTAAAGAAACAATTCCCCGATATACTAAGACATCTTTAATGTAATAATACATAATGATAAGTGTTGTAATAGTAATAATAAATGTCACAGAGCATCACTGTTTGTTATTATGAAGCATTGGTAAATACCTTGAATTTTTAATATAATAGGCTTCGCAAGAGTTGGGACCACAGATATATATATATGTGGTTGGTTGGACATTACCCAAATGGATGTTATGTGGTACATGACTATACAGCTTCTTAGCTGAAGGACTTGAGTTCAAGTGCTTTCCTTACTTCCTATTCTAGACAGTCAATATAAGAAGATAGGAAAATGTTTCAGGATTAAGGGTACAAATTAGTTTCAAATATTTTATCTACTTAACCTGGTTTGCCCTTTTTATTCAGCTTAATGTCCTTGTCCCGAAAAGTTTAAAGACACACACTTGAGCAGCTTTTTAAAAATTTATGTATGAAAGATTAGTCTGTGTTAATTGAGTATTTAAGAATGTATCTTTTTTGTTCAGAGGAAGGCTTATGGACGTTGGGTGTCTGGGCCCTGTTTCTACATTAGTTTGGTTTATGATCTTGCAAGAGCAGTATTATTACTGTCCTCATCCTAAGAAGGATGAACTTACACTAAAGGGGTGGTTGTTAACTGCCATTGAGTTGGCCACTGATTCATAGTGACCCCATATACAGCAGAACAAAACACTGCCCAGTCCTATGCCATCCCTGAGGTTCTAATTGGAAAATAAGAGCCTTGGCAAAAAGACACTTGTTTTTGCATAATTGGTTTTCTAGCTTTTAAAAACCAGAGACTCTTTTGTTTTTTATATTCCTTAATGTTTTATATGTCATAAGGTTGACAACTTTAGGTAAGTTAAGATAGTTGTATGATTATTTTCATAATAAATGGAATGTGGTATGTGACCCTTCATCTTTGTCTTATAATAAAACTGAAGTATAGACAACTTAGCCTTGGTAATAGACAAATTTGTAAACCTGGGGAAGAAGTCTGAGAAAAGCTCCTGTGTATATGGAGTGATAATGACTCCTACCATGTCCACTGGCAGTAGGATAAGATGAGATATATTTAAATTGTAGCTATAGATTCTGGTTAGATATTATATAGTATTTCAGTCCAGAAGTGTGAGATAACAATGATTTGTAGAGGGAAGAATGTGATAGATATTTGGGGGAGCTATTTACCTTAAGAAAGAGATAATTTGGGGAGATAGTGCTAACACTAGACCAGAACCATGGAGTCACAGCTTTTGCTCAGGCATTCATCTTCTTAGGACTTCCCCTTTCTCTGTCTATGAGACAAAGATGGTGGACTAGCTAGTTTCCTAGGACACTTTGAGGCCTAAAATTTTTGGGACTTGTCCTTACTAATGTCTTTAAAAATTGAAAAAGGAATAGGTCCTTTTTCTGGGATATGCCAGAGTGCATCTAAAAGATGCCCTTTTAGAGTGATTTCCCCTTGGTAATTTGGAGATTCTTTAACTTCAGTGGGTTCTCCAAGTGACTGTTCTACTTGTCTGCAGCTACTTAAGGCATTGACCTGTTTGTCTATCAGGGCTCATGGGGGGTGGTTGTTATGGAATCAGGGCAAATGGGAACCTGATGTAGAGGCTAAGTCTCGTTAAATTCTTTCTCCATCTTGCCATTATGGGAAAACAGATTGTCTTAGAGAATTGAAAGTTTTTGGGAAGCTAAAAGAACTTCTAGGATCCATGGCCCTGGAAGGGCTACCTCCCATAGACATTTCCTTGCAGTTTGAATCCTTTTAAGAATAGCTCAGTTGACTCCAAAATGGATTGAGTTTTGGAAAGCCTGCATACTGCCTATCATTGAGATAATGCAGAGGGGAGGAATGATTAATAAAATCTTGTGGTTTATTAGTATAATAACATCTGGTGTAGCCAGTACCTTTTTCCCAAAATGTAGCTTTGAATACAGATAGGAATGGTAAAAGCTGCCTAGTTTCATTAACCTTGTATCAATACCATTTGGCTCTTGGGCATTTAAAAAATCTTGCTCTTAAAATGGATTTAGGCCAAGTGACTTAGAGAATTGAGATCATGGTTAACGGCTTTCTATAGATCTAATCTATTTTTAAGTTAATGACTACATATTACATTGACCTCTTCATGAGTCTTGTATGGGGAAGTTTCTGGGATCTCATAATAATTTTGGGATTGGAATTTGGCATTTTGGGAAACAAGGTAGGAGAAAGGTATCTTCTAACTTCAAGAATGGGGTGTGTCTGACATTTGGAACCTGATTCCCAATTTTGTCATGTCACTTTGTATGGAACCCCGTTCACTCACTTTTCTCCATGGAGAAGGTTAGGCAGACCTGCTACTATATAACTATAACTATAACTATAAAACTATAACTATAACTATAAAACTATAACTATATATATCCCGAGAGATCTTGGAATGTTTAAATGTGGTGAAACTTACAGTTTTGTAGCAGGCTGTGATCCACATACGGCTTAATATGCCTTTTCCTTACCTTTCTCTTCTTCCTTCTTTCTATTGCTAAAATGTTGCCATTTCACTCACATAAGTATGTTTCATTTGAGGGTAAACCAGCTAAATATCTTCAGTAATACATTAACACTTTTCAGGTCAATTTGGCATTGATTTTATTGTCTGTATGACTCTCCCGGCAAGTTTTTGAGTTGTATTCTTCCCATTTTTTAGATCAAAATGAGTTCTAAGGTTATGTGACTTAATCTAAGGTCATAAATGTCAAAATGTGGGTTGACTTCAAGTTCCGTTTTGTTAGGCTCAGAAAAAATAATAGCGGCACTATATTTAGCATATATATGATTTGCCAGGTATTGTGATACTCCCTCTTATACCCATCTTACGCAGTCTTCACAGTGGCCAACAATATTATGATTCCGCTTTATAGATGAGTAAGACAAGTATGAGAGAGATTAATGTGATCGTGAGCCGCAATTTGAATCCAGGTCTCTTATCACTCTAGATCCTGAGTTTTCCTGTTGTTCATTTCTTATATTCAGAGCGTAACCATTATTCAAAATCAAACTTCAGATATCTGTTTCTCTCTAAAAGCTTTTTTTTACCTCATACCAACCAAAAGCTATTGCAGGGAATTCAAGTATGTAGCAGGTGATTTGAATCATTCTTAGGGCCCTGTTTATTTTATATATAGTGATTTGTGTTCATGTTTACTGTTTCCTCCTACACAAGTTTGTTGAGGGCAGGGACTTTAGCTGTTAATGTACCTTGTAAATAGTGGCTGCTTATTACATTGTGTTGAATGGATCAGATACCAGTAAATGTTTCTTTCTAAGCATGGATTTCTCTTTACTGTATGAATTTGGTGTACCCCTCTTTCCCTAGGGAACCTCAGTTCAGTACAGTAAATATCTATTGGCTACATTCTTGGTTCAGATTGCTTTTCTTTCTTTCTTTCTTTCACTCTCAGGATTGTAGGGGTGTGGCTAAGAGGATAAGGAACAAACAGAACTGAGAAACATTGATTGAACTTTCTATAAATTTTTATGGTTTCAGATCATTCAGTAATGCTTTAGCAAACTTAGAGTACATCAGTGAATATTAAACCAGCAATGCTGTTATCATCTAAGCTGAATTGGATATATGAAGGTATTTGTTACAGAATACCTTTTGTTTAATATAGTTGTAACTATAGGGCATTCTCTCTCTCTCGTTCTCTTTTACTTTTATTGTGGTGAAAATATATACAATAAGACATTCACCAACACAATAACTATAGGATGCTTTTTGTTGACCACTTGCGGGACATATGCTCATTGCATTTATACAACCAGGCATAGTGGTATTTAAAAAACTGATTACTTTTGTTATATTTCTTAAGCAAGTTTGTTTTAAACTATATTGTGTATAATTCATTGTCTTCTGTTCTTTTGCTAATAAGGAACAGCTAATTAATTTTTTTTGTTTTGTAAATTTTATATTGTCATTGTTGTTGAGAATATGCACAACAAAACATACACCAGTTCAGCCGTTTCTACATGTACAATTCAGTGACAGTGATTACATTCTTTGAGGTGTGCAATCATTCTTACCCTCCTTTTCTGAATTGTTCCTTCCTCATTAACATAAACTCAACTGCCCCTTAAGGTTCTTATCAAATCTTTTGAGTTGTTACTGTCACTTTGATCCTTTATAGATAATTCTTTTTTTTTTTAAATTTTTATTGTGATTTGGGTGAAACTTTACAGAGCAAATTCATTTTCCATACAGCAGCTCATACACAATTTGTTTCATGACATTGATTTCAATTCCCCACAGTGTAACGGCTCTCTCCCCACTTCCTCCCTGTGGTTACCTCTTCCCTGTGTCCTTCCCTCCCATGCACTCCTGCCCTAAGCTGTCTTTCTGGGCAAACTCTGCCCTCATATATATAGTTCTTAAAAGAATAGAATGCTCAAGGCAGACATTCCTTACAAGGTAGGCTAAATTGTTGTTTGGTTTGGAGCTCTGGTGGTGTAGTGCCTAAGGCATTTGACTGCTAACCAGAAGGCTGGCGGTTCAAACCCATCTGCCACTCCTTGGAAGGAAGACTGGGCAATCTACTTCCATAGAGAGAATGCCTCGGAAACCCAAGAAGGAATCGCTATGACTCAGAACTTGACAGCAGCAGTGAGTTTGGTTTTTTTGGTTTAGGGGGTATTTTTGGTTCAAGGTGTAAAGATTAACATAGGGCAATAGTTTAAGGGTTCATCTAGCCCCTTTGGCTCCAGAAAGTCTGTGCAGTGAATTGCTTGATGTGGCCCTTCTAGCCATTGTCCTCCATTATGTGATGCATTATAAATCCTACTATCCAAGCCTGTTTGGGGTGGTGTGGTAGTTAAGGTTGGGTGTCAACTTGGCTGGGCAGCTGGTAGTAGTCGTTCCCTATAATGATTTGTATTCGGCTCTGTGGTGGGATTTGCTCTGAGCAACTCAGTAGCTGCTGATTGTTAAAGCCATCCATTTGGGTTACTTCTATTGGAGTAACACAAGTGGGATATCTCTTGAGTCCTGTCTTGCTAGAGGGTATCACTTACACTACCACCCTTAGCTTCCTTGAGAGTATACCTATGAATCTCCTGGGAAGGTTTGCCCTCCTTTTGCTCCAGTTCTGTGTTTTGACTCATCGTCATCTTGCCCCTGGATTTGGGGCAGCAGCCATCATCTGATCTGCTGATCGAGGTTCATCAGATCCCAAGAATTGGGAGGATCCTCCAGACCTACTCACAGACCTAGAACTTGCCAGCCTGCCAGCCTCCACCATCACTACGTGAGATGATCCCTTGGGTATCTGTGAGTTCTGTGAGGCATTACAGTGAAATACATAACCCTAAGATGGGGGCAGATTACTGAGAGGAGGAGGAGTTAATGTCTGAAATGATGGAGTGGCACATAGTTTGGACATTTGGAATATCTTTAACCTCCGCCTCTTGGTAACCAGCCTTGTGCTGATCTTTCTAAGAGAAATTGTTCAAGCAGTCTGGATTCCATTAGAATTTGACATTCAGTTCTGCAATCTCTTCTCCCCCCCTCCCCCCACCTTTGGACCAGTATTCTTCAACAGAATCTTTGATCAAAATGTTCAGTAATGGTAGCTGGGCACCATACAGTTCTATTGATCTCATGGCAAAGGAGGCAGTTGTTCATAGGGCATTTTCTTTTGTTTAATTAATATATATTCTGGTTCTCACTATAGTGAAGACATGGAGAAGTAATTTGTTTTTGATATTGGTGTTACCTATATAATGTCTGTGGGATTTTCATATTCTGTAACGAATGAAAAAGGGTACTTGTCTACATCTGGCATATTGAGATCCCTGTCTTGTTAATTCAGTAATTTAAATACTCTGAAGCTGTGACTAGGTATATGGGTGAGTATTGAGTCCCATCTTGAAGTGAAGGGTTCTTTTTACTTTCTTAGTTGACCTATTTGCTTTGTGGTTTGGGACTGTGAGGGGGTGAGTCTGTCATGAAGTAATCTAAATGTTTCATGGTTTTGTTTGTGAACTTTACAGGTTTCCTAAGTGATTTGGGATCTTATCTTTAGCACAGTGGGCTCTCAAGTATTTATATAAGGAATCATTTTTGTAATTATTAAGGTATAGACCTATGACTAGATCAAAACATAGCTTATACATAAATAAAAACATATGACCTTATTTGGAAATATTCTTTGTTGGTTACCAGGGGTGGGAGGGGATGGGAGGGAATATTGTTAGATAGGTGATTTGGGTGAAGGGAAGAGCAGTGTACTGTAAAGCTGAGTTACCAAGACACCAAGACACGGAGTTGTTTTAGAGCAGCAGTTTATTGGTGCTCCCGGGCGAGGTTCTCATGCCCTAACAGCAGGGCTAGAGAAGTCGCACCCCCGGGCAGGGAGCATGGATTTTTATAGACACAGAGAGGACCTGTTTGGGGACAGCAGGGGAGTG
>NW_006922020.1:1217358-1220871 GCF_000298275.1 Orycteropus afer afer
ACTATGGCCCCTGGTTGCCCTTCAGGTCTAGAGTTGAACCTGTTCCTGTGGTTTCCAGCCCAACAGTAGACAGGCATATGAGTTGAACATTTACATTAGGTAGAGACACTCCTTGGAGAGAACAATCATGGGAGAATAGAAGGGCTGTGTATGCACAGGGAGACAGCTCAGGGCAGGAGTGCATGGAGGGAAGGAAACAGGGAAGAGGTCACTATGGGGAGGAAGTGGGAGGGGAACTGTTACATCGTGGGAAATTGCAGTTATTGTTATGAGATAAAATGTTTATGAACTGCTGTGTGGAAAATGAATTTGCTCTGTAAACTTTCACCCAAATCACAATAAAAATTTTTTTATAAAAAGTATGATCTTGTTTATGGGTAACGTAGAACATAGTTCTCTGTTTCCTTTTGTGCTATTCCTACATGCTGAAGAAAAAAGCCTGATTTATCCTGGGCATTTCATCATTTTTTGAACATACTCTACTGTCTAGCAAGTTTTATGAAGACAGTAAAGATGTTTCTTTGACTCCATTGTAGCACCACTTTCTTTGACTTTATTCCAGTAACTCGAAGAAGGAATAAAGAAAGCTTTTCTTTGAGTGGATCCTGAAGGGAATGTGCAGTGGAGAAAGGATTGGTGTGGAGCTTATCTCACTCAGTTTAATGTACGATAAAATAACATAAGCATGCATTTCAGGTTACTGATGATATCTGATTTTATTTATTTATTTATTTTCAAAGAATGTTCCTTATGAGAGTATGAACCATGTCTTTTGTGTGCTTGGTTTCAAGGATGAAGTTGTTGACAGTGATCTTTGTCTTTGGTGTGGTAAAGAACACTTGGAAACCCTTATGATTCTGTGAAGACAGTACATTTTGGAGTTTAATCCAGAAAATATCCAAATGCACTGCTGTGGAGTCGGATCCAACTCATGGCAACCCCTGCTTGGGTTTCTGAGGCGATATCACTATGGAAGTAGATTGCCCAACTTTCTTTCCGAGGAGTGGCTGGTGGATTTGAACCACCAGCCTTCTGATTAGCAGTCAAAATGCCTTAGGCACTGTGCCACCAGAGCTCCAGGAGTTTAATAGTAGTCATCAGTTGAAGAGCCTGGTGTTTGCAGTTTTACCAAATTGTTCTTATCTCTACTTGATTGTTGTCTTTGTTCTTACTATTTCCCATCACCCCTGTGGATCTTCAGGGTAGCCTCAAAACTTTTATCCATTGGGTTTATGAAACATACTGTACCGTATTCATATCCTGTTTTCATCTACCCTTTTGCACTCACATGACTCTACAAAAGATTTCCTGATTAAAAGAGCTTCAGTGGTAGACTGGCTTAGGTACACTTGGTGGCTTCATTCTTGATCATCATAACAGGATGATAATGAATCTTATGAAGCTATACATGCCTTTTTCTTTTTTTGTGTGCTCTGAAAGCTGAGAGAGACATCTAAGCAGTTTGTTTCTTCTTGCCCTCATTTCTATAGGTCCCTTCTCTCCTCATTTCTTGCCTAGATTATTGCATGGACCTCTTGGTTAGTCTCCAAACCTCCCACTCATCCCATTTCATGGAGGATCATAACGTTTATCTTTTTAGTTCTCTGGGTAGCACAAATGGTTAAGCGGTTGACTACTAGCTGAGAGGATGGTGGTTTGATTCTACCCAGGGGTATCTTAGAAGACAGGCCTGGAGATGTGCTTTTTGAAAACCCTTTTGAGCAGTTCTACTCTGCACATACCTTGTCTCCATGATTTAGAACCAACTTGATGGGAACTAACAGCAGCAACAAGTTGTAAATTATCCATGTAGAAAGGAACTTAAAGACTGGCAGTGCTTCACAACTGTGAAAACAGATTTATCTGTTTTTCTACTTCACTTTTATGTATTTGTTTCTTTATTATAAAAGTGATACACGCTTGTTACAAAAATACAAAGATCATATGAAAATACAACATTGAAAAAAAGTCATGTATAGTCTCACTGTCTGAGAGAACCACTATTAAGAACTTGGTGGATTTCTCTATCTTTTTCTCTTTCAGATTTATCTTTTTAAAAGAACTTTTATTATGATGCTCCCTGTTGGATTAGAGCCCAACTGCTCTGTGCTCCCTCCATAAAGCCTCACTGACAAGTGGCAGTAGTTGTACTTTTTCACCTTCTCCTTACTGCTGCCCCATGTCCAGGACCAACCTCTGGTTTTATTGGTAGGCACCTGCCCTGCTTGTTTTCACTTCTACCTTTGCTCTCTGTGGAAAGTTCTTTGCATTTTCTTGTTCACTTTAAATCATTTTCCTCCTTTAAGACATTTCTTGAGCAGTCCTGCCCCAGCTTCATTTCTTTCTTGTTCAGATAGTGTTCCTTTCTTTGTTTGTAGTAGGCTGTGAAATTTAACAGTCTGTACCAAACTTTTAGACAGTGTGCTTATTTTAATTTGCCTTAGAATTTTATCAGTTTGATTGCTGGTAGGTCCTCCCCCCCTTTTAAATCTTTTACGTTCTTTTAGAACATAATGCAAAGAATATTTTTACTACTTTCATTATTTCCACTAATGACTTATGCATGCCTATGTTTCAGAGTATGTTCAAGTAATACTTTTTGACACCAGTAAGTACTTCAGATACTGTAACTTTTAAATTTTTTGATAGCCACAAAAGCAATGTTGATTTTCTGATGTGTGAGAGATCAGATCATACCTCCATCTTGACCAGACCTCAGTGATTTGTATGATTTCATCCTTAGTGGTAGAAGTAATTCTATTTTTATCATTTTTATTGTGATTTGAGTGAAAGTTTACAGAGCAAGTTCTTTTTCCATTCAATAATTCATACATATTTTGCCTGCTGACATTGACTGCAGTCCACGCAATGTAACAGCACTCTTCCTACTTCCTCTTTGTGGTTACCTTTTCCCTGTGTCCTCCTTTATGTGCCTTCTGAGCTTTCTCGCCCGTGCAAATGCTGCCCTTCTGATTTCCTGTGATCAGTTACTTTAAGGAGTATACCTCCCTGGTATTAATGTTAACCTCCTAGTCTCTTGTTTAGGTGATGGTTAAACCATGTAAGTGAGTTCACTTCCATGCCCAAAAAGGGTGCCTATAGGCCCTAATCTTGGAGGGTGTATTATTAAAAGGCATTAAATACAGCTATTAACTATTAA
The DNA here is from genome assembly GCF_000298275.1 of Orycteropus afer afer. Lineage (NCBI taxonomy): Eukaryota > Metazoa > Chordata > Mammalia > Tubulidentata > Orycteropodidae > Orycteropus > Orycteropus afer. Next base: position 1,220,519 of record NW_006922020.1, read on the forward strand.
CAATATTTAGGAGCTCTGGTGGTATAGTGCCTGAGACATTTGATTGCTAACCAGAGGCTGGCAGTTCAAACCCACTAGCTACACCTCAGAAGGAAGACCGAGCAATCTACTTCTGTAGAGATACTGCCTTGGAAACCTAAGCAGGGGTCGCTATGAGTTGGAACCGACTCTATGGCAGTGAGTTTGGTTTGGTTTTGGTATTAGCGATATTTAAGAAGAGTGTCTAATAATCTAGGAAAATACTTTAGAAAACATTTGTTAATTTTGTGTACTGTATAGTTGTAATGATGTAAAAAATTAAACTTTTCTTTTTTTAGAAGGAACACACTAGATTTCAGCCAAAGAGATACTTA
>NW_006922020.1:1220971-1222052 GCF_000298275.1 Orycteropus afer afer
CGAGACGGACTTGGAAGTCCTGAGCTGATATTATGCTGTGACCCAAGGCTCCACCCGCCATCCCTGCTGCTGCAACGGCAGAGGCTAGGCTAATACCTATCATGATGGGTATGAAGGCAGCTCTTTTGATTCTAGTCTCTTGTAGTAGTCGGGAGATTTCAGATTTTTCATAGAGGGTGAGTTGGGGTATTATGGTTACTGTGAAGCAGGGACCTGGAATGGCGGAATTCAAACATTTAGTTAAAGTTCCGTTACACCAGAAGAAAATGCCAGGTGGTGCAGAGGTGATGGAAATATTTGGTGGTGTTTGGTTAAAGGTTTTAAGTGCCCAAAGGGGTATATGTGGTAGGGGGGTGGTGCATGAAGAGTTGAGGGTGGGAGTAAATAGTGGTGGAGTTAAATTAATAGGTACAGCTGCAAGTAAGGGTCCTTTGAGTGAACCACAAAGAAAGCAATGTGAAATGTTAGGTAGAGTCTGAGTATAATTGAGGAGGGATAGGGAATATTGGATAATGTGCATCCAGGAGGGTGTTGGAAAGGTCTGAACTTGTGTTGGGTCGAGAATTGCTTGGGGGTCTCCTTGGATCTGTTTTTGTAGGTTATGTTCTTCTTGGGAAATGGAGGTAAGAACTCGTGTAAGGTTGTGGGGGGTGTGGATTGTTCGTTCTATTTTGATGGTTCCTGCAGGTAAGGTGGCAAAGCTATTGTAATACAGTTTTCCTATAACTCCATTTGCCCACCTGTTATTTTTTGGGTCACTAATGCGGAGATGTAATTTCATGGTTTTAGTGAAAAATGACCCAGAGTAGTCTCCAGAACTATGTATTCTACATGACCAATAATAACATCCACCATAGGTTGAGGAACTTTGGTTGCATTTGGAATTGGATTGGTCATATGTAAAACAGAGGTAGGGGAATTTACTGGGGACCACTGATTTGGGGAAAATGGGTATTTCTAGTTGTGTTGTGTCTGTTGGTGAGTAGTCTGCCTGACCAATACGTTGTAGGGAGTTTTGTCCCTCCCAGACTGTAAATCTCCAGACATGGTTGGGTGGGAGTTTATTGGGATTGGATATGGG
>NW_006922020.1:1222798-1226681 GCF_000298275.1 Orycteropus afer afer
AAAGAAACCCCCCCCCCCACTTCCCCCGGCAGTAACCATTTTGCCATGTTGGGTAAAGTTTTAAACAGTAATTACTAGATGCAGAAGTTCTGATTGTGATGGTATCTAGTAGAGAAATGTGAAGAAACTATGTTGATTCTTAGACAGTTTTGTGATTTGAATTAAATGAAACAGGACAAAAATATTTTAAAAATAGTCTTTACACATAAGTGTTGAGTAACTGATCAGAAGAATGCAGCACACTTCCTTAGTGAGTAGATAAAGAAATGAGAAGTGAGAATTTGAAAGGTCATAATCCATAACTGAAGAGGAAGAACTTAAAAATAAATAAATAAATAAATAAATAGATAGATAGATAGATAGATAGATAGATAGATAAACTTGCTTATTTATTTGTATACTTAGTTGTTTTTTAACTAGAGATAACTGGTTTTGATGAAACCACTGAATATGTTTAATATTCCTTATTTAAGCTGTACTTTTCAAAATGAATGGCAAAAATATTTTAAACATACTGTACAAGTATTTTCTGTAAAGTTGCCACTAAGTTTTGGTATTTTGAAATTATGTTGACATGAACTATGTCTGCTTAAAAGAAAATATTTGTAATGAATTGCACACCACCATGATCTCAGTGTTTTAATTTACTATGAAATAGATCCTAAATTGTAATAAAAGTGTATTTTACAAAAAAGTCATCCAGCATTCCACCACACCAACTTCTTTTCAATCATTCATCAAAAGGGAAGGGTGCATAAGGAGAAGCAGTCATTATATGTGTAATTTTGTATTTTAATTTTAAAATTTAGTGTTATTTTATATAAATACTATATGTAGTAATTATGGCTATTTTTGATGAGTTCACATTTTTATACCACAGCTACATTATTGTTGAATATTTATTTTGCTGCCTACAATACTTTGAGGAGCTCTGGTGGTGTATAAGGCATGTGACTGTTACCAGAAGTTTGGCGGTTCAAACCCACCAGCCACTCCTCGGAAGGAAGGTTGGGCAATCCACTTCCATAGAGATAGTGCCTGGGAAACCCAAGGAGGGGTCGCTATGAGTCGGATCTGACTCCACAGCAGTGAGTTTGGTTTGGTTTTACAACACTTTGCATTTATTTTTTTCTTCTTCTGAATTTTTTTTTTTTGTTGGAATAAATTCTCAGGAGTGAATCTGACTCTTGTATTTATAATTTCTGAGTCCCTTTCAACAAAGAATTGTACCAGCACTGTATGGGCGTACCTGTCCCTCTCTCTCTCTATTTTAAAGCCTTATAAAGGATATTGATTTATATTTTTGTATATTTTTAATAGGAGTGACACAGTTTGTTAAAGCTTTAGTAATAACTTATCTGTAGTATGTATAGGGTCAATATGAGTCAGAGCCGACTTGACAGCACCTAACAACAACAGTATTTATGAAAGTGCTTTGTGTCCCATCTTACCTTGATTTCACAATAGCCTTGATGGTAAGGAGGGCTAGATAAATCCCCTAGGGAATTAAGGTTCTGAGAAGGGACTTATGAAAATTTATACACAGCTTTCATGAGTCAGAGCCATGACTAGGACGTCTGACTATCAGTGGTTATCAGTACTACTCCTTAATTTTAGTCATTTCTTGGAAGGCCTATTCTCTGAATTGATGTCAAATGCTCTCTCACTTTTTTTTTTTTTTAAATTCTCTTAATATAATGAAAGTATGATGAGAGTATTTAGAAGGAGATTATATATATTTTGCTATTTCTTACCAACTAGATAAATATCAGGTCTTGACTCCTGCTTTGGGTACATTCCATTTGACTCCTGCATCAACTTGCATTTGAGTTGTCAGGTAACAACAGCATCAAACCTGTGCATTCTTGTAGGGTTTGTAACATCACTTGAGTAGTACTTCTTGAGCCAAATCTCTGCTCTGAGAGACAGCTCTGTGTGATCTGTATTGAGTGTGTAAACAGTTGCCTAATATTTTATTCCTCTGCTACTACAGGGTAGTTGGTATAGTGCCCATTTAGTGTTGGAACCATCAGCAAACCTCACTGACACTTCCCTATGCAAATATTGGTGGTGGTATAGTCAAATAAGTCCAAACCTTAATAATACCTTGCTGCTTCTCAGTTTTCTGCAAAACAGTAATCCTTTTTTTTCTTGTAGTGTTTTGTTATCCATTGCCATCAGGTTGATTCCGACTCACAGTAACCCTAGGAGTAGAACTGCCCCATAGGATTCAGACTGCCACATCTTTCACCTGTTGAGTGGCTTTTTGGTCAGCAGCTGAGAGCTTACCCCCTGTACCACCAGGGCTTCTAGTTTTTGTTGGCCCTTAATTTTATGTGGGCCGAAGTGGGCTGGGTGGTGCTGTCCTCACTACATCTACTACCTGAGTACATAAAAACATTTCATTAGCAAACTGTTAATAGTATGAAATCTGTTGGTTATTACTTTGTTCTTTGAATAGTTACCATAAATTCAGCATTGTTTCACTTAAGCTTTACACACTTCATCTCATTTAATCTTCTTAACAGTCCATTTTATACATTAGAAAACTGAGGCTCAGTGGAATTACATTCACACAGCTGGGATTTAAAACTATTTATTTTTTGAGAGTGCTCATGTGTGCTTTACCCCCTATATCTTAAAATAAGAAGCCCAGAGGTTCTTGATGCTCTCAGCCTTTTATTGTTTAGCATTTGAAAGGTTGTTACTGGGAGTTTATTTGATGACTTTGCAAGTGTGTCTTTGTTAGATGGAAAAAGAGAACATTAAGGTGTCTCCAAACAAGCGACTAACATTACTTGTGAACGAGTACTTAATTTCTGTTTTGTTCCCAAAAAACCTTATGAATAAGCTTATGGATTTCTTTGCTTTTTGAAAGTCTTTTCTTTTACAACTTTATGGTTCAGGCTGTGTTTTTGTCCCAAAGATTTGAGAACAGTCTGTTGGGGGAATATTAGCAATGAGACATTACAAGGAAGAGTACAAGGTCTTGTTATATTGCAGGGGAAAGTAGGAACTCCTATACCCAGACTTTCAGTTTTTAGAGCTCGAGATAGCTTTATTACTAATTCTAAAGATAGTTAGATTATAGGATTGATGTACACTAACCAAAACCACAAGACACTAATGTATAAAAAACAAAATGCTGTTTACTATTTTATAAAGAGAAAAAATAACTCTCAAGTGGACAGGATAATTGTGTTCAGTGATCAACACACTTGGCTACAGGAGGAAGCCAAGTTCTCACAAGAAATTGCTTAGTAAGCAGAGTCTGAACCAAGAAAGTTATTTGGTTGTTTTTAGTGGCTACTGTAATCAAGCTACTATCGACTCTGATGCATTCATTGTTTTGATAGGAATAAACCTATCATATGCCCTCTCCCTAAACATGCCAACTGGATGATACTGCCTACATTTGACTCCCTGGATTTCCTTTGCTTTTGTTGGACCAATGCCTATTCCCCATTATCTTCCTTTAGAACCATCAAATTTTTCATCCTTTTATTGCCTAATCTTTCTTTAAAGTGCACTTCATAAACCTCTGCTGTGATCTGTAGCTTTTAGTCCTGTTTTTATTTCCAAGTTCTTGGTGGGATAACCAGTAACTATCTTTTCATATACTCTAAAAACCAAACCCACTGCTGTCAAGCCAGTTTCAACTCGTGGACACCCGAAAGGACAGAGCAGAACTGTCTCATAGAGTTTCCAAGAATGTAAATCTTTACAGAATCAAATTCCCACATCTTTTTTCACAGAGTGCCTGTTGTTGTTGTTGTTATGTGCCGTTGAGTCGGCCCCGACTCATAGCGACCCCTCCTTGGGTTTCCGAGGCAGTATCACTACGGAAGTAGGATTGCCCAACCTTCCTTCCGAGGAGTGGCTG
>NW_006922020.1:1230701-1246300 GCF_000298275.1 Orycteropus afer afer
ATTGTTTTTCTAATGTTGAACCATCCTTGCATACCTGGTATGAACCCCACTTGGTCATGATGAATGATTTTCTTGATATGTTGTTGTATTTTAGTTGACTCTTGAGTATAATTGATTGCGGCTAATTCCCAGTCAGCCGAATAGGTTTAATTTTGTTTGATTTTGTAGAGTTTAAAAAGCCAGTTATTTTTAATACAAAAAAAGGGGCTATATGACAGAGTGGGGGAGAACATGAAATGGAACAAAGGTCATCATTTTCTTCCAGATTCAAAAGCATTCTTCCAACGCTTGGATTTATGTGTTAGAAATGTGACAAGAAGTATTGCTTGAAATCAAACTCCTACGGAAATGTTTTGAATGTAAGAAAACACCTGTCCCGTTGACAGCTATGTGATTAAGTATGGCTATAAAAGTTACCCCAAAATCTATTGGCTTAAAACAACGTAATTGTTTGAGTCTCCTAGTTTGTGTAGGTCAGGAACCCAGGCGTGGCTTTGCAGAGTTTTTTATTTCAGAGTCCCTTGTAGGCTGCAAAAGAGCTCTGGTGGTATAGTGCCTAGGGCATTTGACTGCTAACTAGAAGGTTGGCAGTTCAAACCCATCAGCCACTCCACAGAGGAAAGATGGGGCAATCTACTTCTTTAAAGATTTAATGACTTGGAAACACAATGGAGGTAGCTGTGAGTCAGAACTGACTTGTTGGCAGTGGTTTTTTTTTTTTTTTTTTAAATAGGCTGCAGACAACGTATCAGCTGGGCTCTTATCATCTCAAGGCTTATTTGGAGAAGAGTTTGCCTCTATGCTCATGTTGCCAGGATAAAGTTCTCAGGTTCTTTTCAGTTCATGTTCAGGTTCTTTTTAGTTCCTAATAAACTGGTGGCCAGAGATCTTTCTTGGTTCCTTGATATGAAGGCCCCTCTGTAGGGCCGCTCCCAGCATAGCAGCTGGCTTCATCAAGGTGAGCAAGCAAGAAGGCAAGATAAAGAGAGTACCAGCAGGATGGAAGTCCTTTGTATCTTAATCTTGGAAGTGATACACCATCACTTTTGCTGTATTCTGTTCTTTAGAAGCAAGTCTCACTAGATTACATAAGGTACTGAGTACCAGAAGGCAGAGATCATTTAAGAGTCATTACAGAAGTTGCTTAGCGTAACAGCTGAGGATGTAGTTGGGTATATTTTGGAGGAAAGAGAAATGCTATGTTCTATGTAGTCCCTAGTTGGTGCATATGGTTAATGTGCTTGTCGTCTAACTGGAAGGTCGGCATTTCAAGTCCATCAAGAGACATCTTGGAAGAAAGGCCTTGTGATATACTTCTGAGAACTCAGCCGTTGAAAACCCTGTGGAGCACAGTTCTACTCTGACACACATGGGATTGCTCGAAGTCAGAGTTGACTTGATGGCAACTGATAAGCAATATCCAGAGACTCTTAAGAGCTTTGCTAAGTTTGGATCTGTCTTTGTTTGGGTACATTGGTCCACCCAGTATTTTGTTTTCTTTATTTCTTTCCAACTTGCCTTTTCTATCATTGCTGTTTTTGTTGATAATAGTAGATTTATCTTCTCTATGCTACTTTGCAGGAGCTCTGGTAGCTTAGTGCCTAAGGCACTTGACTGCTAACCAGAAGGCTGGCAGTTCAAACCCACCAGCCACTCCTCGGGAGGAAGGTCGGGCAATCCTACTTCCGTAGTGATACTGCCTCGGAAACCCAGGGAGGGGTCACTTATGAGACGGGTCTGACTCGATGGCACATGATAACAACAACAACAACAACATGCTACTTTGCCAATCATAAAGATTTTTAATACTTTAGGGGCTGCTCCTAGCATATATTTAGGATTTGTATTTCTATTCATAATGAGAGAAATAGTTGTATCTTGATGTCTGAGCTAGGGACTTGTTGAGAAGGTTCCTGGTTGTTGTGAATGATTCAAGTTTGGCTACTAACCGAAAGGTTGCCAGTTCAGGTCCACTCTGCAGCACTATGGAGGTAGGGTCTGCTGCCATTGAAAATCCTATGGAGTACAGTTCTACTCTTGATGCACGTAGGGGTCACGTGTGGGGTCACCATGAGTTGGAACTTACTTGACAGTAGTGGAGTTTGGTATTCCTTATTGCAGTGACTGTTACTTTGAAGTAGAGTCGCTCCCCTTTCTCTCTCTCTCTCTTTTTTAAATTAAAAACACCTGGCTGCGTATTTTCTATGTTGTTGCTCCCTTTTGAGAGAATTTGGCCTGGAAACAGCCTTGCTTTTATGTTCCCTTGCTTCTGCTGGGTTTGCAGTTATGACAACTTGGCAAGCTACAGTGAAAAAATCACAGGATCCCATCTTTTTTGAAGCCTTGTTCTCAAGGGCTGCTGCTTTCAGTAAGCAATTTGACAAATTATGGACAAATTTTATTTGCAAGTGGTGGCTGGTACTTTTAGAAGTTCTGTGAGTTTTAAATAAAGATTTCTGAGTTTCTATACAGAGGAATGAACAAGGATAACTATTTTTGAGGATCTTTGCCCTCTTTATTCTAGTGTATAGAACATAAAATTAATCACAAGTGCTGACAGTTTCTTCTGGTACACAAAAGAGTGACTGTTTGCTCACATTCCCTATAACGTATAGGAGAAAAATCAGAATGTTAGTTGCAAAGGATACAACTAATGAGGAAAGAAATTCTAGTTGTAATCTTCTGAGAGGACATTTTCAAGATAAAAGGAGAAAAACATGTAAAAGCACTTCCTGAATTGTCCCTTGCATAGTTTCATTAGTTTTCAGTGTGCTCTCTGCACTTTGACAGTTATTTTGCCTAGGTGTGATGCCACTGAATACATGTAATACTACTACCATTTATTGAGAATCTATGTGTGATAGACATTGTGCTAGGGATTCATCAGTATTATCTTATCACAACAACTTGAAAAATACTTCCTTCGTCAGTAAAATAGAGAGTGAGGTAATCTGTCCCTAGGGCACATCAAAGTTGTCTAGTCTTGGGCTTCCTGACTTTACTGCTTGACTTTGGTCTGGGCTCTCCTTCCATTTTACCATCCCCTACCTCCTCAAGTTAAAAGGCCAACTATGCTGTTGTTTCCCTTAGGGAATGAACACTAGAGATGTATTAAGAATTGACTGCTTATAATTGTTTATCTTCAAGCAAGTAAATCTATGTGGCTGTGCTATTAGATGTCAGACCAAAATGTGTCTTTCATCATGATTTTGTTTGGTTAGAAAATAAACAGATTAGAACCTGAAATGTTCTAACAAAGATGTGAGAAACAGCTTTGGTCCAGGTAGTAACCCAGGTCCATAAGATAGATCTATAGAGATACTTAAGGAAAGATTAAAATTATGCCAAGAAACACAGAAACTAGGTTTGGAAAACGGATTTTTATTTCAGTGAAGGCAGTGTTGAGTTATTCCTCCATTATCATTGGGTTATAAATTAGTAAGTGTCAAGGAAGAGAATAAATGCTTTGTGCTTTCTGGGTTTTTAGGGTGATCCTCTGAGAAATTCAAGTCTTCAGTGGTGTGTGCCTTTGTTATGCTCAAAAGCAGCAGTTAAGTATTACCTCAAACTTCTGAGTTTCCTGAGTAATAGTAGTTGAAATGAAAACAAAATTAGAAGAAATAAGATGATGCATTTTAGTGAGTAAAGCTGGTGACCAGAAGGTGTAGTGGAATTTTACTTTGTAACCCAGGTCACTAATGCTTTGATCTTGTGCAAAACTATTGTGTTTTGCTTGAAAAGTACTTTGCATTTCTTTGGTTGAAGCTAGTTTAAAGTTCTCCTATTGGCTCAGGGCCATTACCTACATTTTATGAAACATAGAATGTTTTATGAAGTCACTTTAATGTCATTACCAACTATTGTCAAAAATAACTAAGTGTAAGAAGTTTTATTTGTCTTCCACTAATGGGAGAATAGCTTTTCCTGTTTTCCAGAATCTTGGAACAGGTTAATGTCATGGCTAGGAAGTTTGTTTTTTTCTTCTTGTGATGAAAGCTTTGTTAAAAGTTAGAATTTTTTGTATAAAGAAGTCAATTTTGTTTCTAGCATAAATAATTCTGTGTTCAGACTCCAGCTTGAGTTACTTTGGTCAGTTAGTGTAGATACAGGCAGAAGTGTTTCAATAGGTGCAGGTACTTTGTCTTAGGAAGTAGTTACCTTAGATCAGTATTAATACTCTTTTCCTCTTTAAAAATCTTGGCATAGATTTTAAAATGAGTAATTCTAGATATTTAAACTAGCCTCCATTTTGATGTTGTGATCTCTATTACCCTCACTCGCCTTAGGCCTCTCTATGACTTTTACCAAATATATAGTATCGTTCCAACCACAAGCTGCGTAGTCAGAACACTGTGGTCAAAGACCTTCAGGACACATGAACATCTTCAGTACCCTTGTCTAAAAGAAAGTGTTGACTGCTGTACTTTCATCCTTTATGAATTCTTTAAAAGCATCTATTATTTTTAATTTGCAGCAGCTCTTGCCAGGTAAAAAGTTTTGGGAAACAGATGAATCCAGCAAAGATGGACCAAAAGGAATATTCCTGGGTGATCAATGGCGAGACAGTGCCTGGGGAACATCAGGTAATCTAGATCTAGCATCTGTACTGTGATTTATGCCTGTGTTAGAGCTCCTTTCCGTAGCCATTGCCAAAGTCATGAATTTCACTTCAGTGACATAAGCATGTCAAGCAGTGTCCTATCATGTGGTATATTGCCGTTAAGGAGCTTATATGATGTAATTTATTAAAACATAAAGAATGCAAAATCAAATCTCCAATATTTTATTGACGTTTTAGCCACAGGGGAATAGTCTCATTTGAAATGACCATAACTTCAGCTATTACTTCTTATTCTGTACTGGTGTCAGCATACATGGAATTAGAAGACCCATGCCTGCCATTTCAAGTTCATGTTTCTTTTTTCTCCCCTCACTCTTGTGTACTTAGTATGGATAATCTCTTTAAATGAGTTTGGAGCCAAATCAAGTCATTGGGCACAGACAGTCTTCTGACAGAGTACCCCTGAAGAGGAATGGAGAGAATTTGTAGAGGCAGATACACTAACAGCAGTAAGAAGTGACAGATGATAGGGAGGGAGGAGACAGAACACCCAAAGTTGATGTGTTCCTGTGCTGTTACAGCACAGTGTAAGAATGGATCCTCATGATGACAGTGAGTCACTATAAAAAGGTCAGATAATGTTACGTATTTTTTTTTAAAGAGCAATACAGTTATATATTTTTTTTGTAGTATTAACAATAAAACATTAAAGGGAAATTCTGCTACTTGAAGGAAGCCATTAATTTACCTAAACTAGCTATGTGAACTGCTGTATTTCTCTGCTATCTTGGATAAATGAGGTATATTCCATTTCCTTAGCTTACGTAGACTATCATGCTTATGGAAAAATGCATCAGGAGGTGTGGCTCTGCTGACTACGGCAGGTTTCCTGATTCCCAGTCATTGGTTTATCCATGAGACATCACTCATAATTTGTTTGAGCCTCTGGCTGCACTGTATCATGTTTGTGTATCTTTTTTGTAGATCATTCAGTTTCCCAGCCAATCATGGTGCAGAGAAGACCTGGTCAGAGTTTCCATGTGAACAGTGAGGTCAATTCTGTACTGTCCCCACGATCGGAGAGTGGGGGACTAGGCGTTAGCATGGTGGAGTATGTGTTGAGTTCATCCCCGGGCGATTCCTGTCTAAGAAAAGGAGGATTTGTAAGTTGGCTTGAGGAACTTGTTCCTATATCTCTTTTTTTTTCTCCTAAAACAAAATATGCCTGTTTAGTTTCCTTAGATATTCATAGCACTAATTATAATTATATTTTAAAATATTTTAATTGTAATTAGAGCTCAGCAAACATAGTAGAAGATATAAATTAAACTTTTTGAAAATAGAGAAATGATATTTTTCTTGACACATAGATAGTAATGTGAGGTAAGAACTGAAATCTAGATCTCAGTTCATTCGTCTACTAGGAAACACCATTTTTTGTTTAAAGCTAAAATAAAAGTTAAAAAACAAAGAAAAAAAGAAAAGAGAGTAGAGGCTGGATGTTAGTAGGAATTCCAGATCTGAGAGCGTGATTTGACAGAATCCAAGGACCCTTAAATGGATCAGATATGTGGGATCATTTCTTGTTTTGGCACCTAGGCTTTAATTATAGAATCATCTTTGGCTCTCTTTAACACCTTTGCTTCCAGTGTGTCAGAAGTTAGAAGTTCTAGTAATTCCTTATTTGTGATTTTTTTCTTGATTAATTTTTGGTTCATCGACTTGTCTGATGCTAAATTATAGCCGAAGCAGCCTCTCTGTTTTTCAAATCTCAGTCTTCCTCAAGCTTCTTTGATAACTATTTTCAATACTAGTGCTTCCTTACATCATTGTCTTTCTTAACATTTCTAATCTAGAAGTCTCAGTATGCATTTTCATTTCAGTCTTCCCCATTTTGCATTTTGTGATTGGTTTCATCTCTCAAGTCATAGCTAGGAAGGCCATGAATTTGTTTTTCCCCCTTTTCTCCTGATGCAGCTTGTTTTTTTTACCCTTTCAAGGCCTTCTCTTCCCGAAGTCTTTTTGGGCTAATACTGCCTGCTGGCAATCATTTAATGGTTCTTCTTTCCTCAAAATCATGTTGATACTTCTGCTTCCATAATGATTTCCTTCTTTATTGTATAGCATTTGTTGCTTAGTATTTTGTTGTTGTTATGTGCTGTCGAGTCGGACCCGACTCAGCGACTCCTCCTTGGGTTTCTGAGGCAGTATCACTATGGAAGTAAATTGCCCAACCTTCCTTCTGAGGAGTGGCTGGTGGGTTTGAACCTCCAGCCTTCTGGTTAGCAGTCAAGTGCCTTAGGCATTATGCTACCAGAGTTCCTGCCCAGTATTTTGGTTGTGATGTATCTATTGCTAGATAGGTACCAAAACCAAAACCAAACTCTCTGCCATCAAGTCAATTCGACTCATAGTGATCCCTCCTTGGGTTTCTGAGGCAGTATCTCTACAGAAGTAGATTGCCTAATCTTCCTTCAGAGGAGTGGCTGGTGAATTTGAACAACCAGCTTTTTAGGTATCAGAGGCTTTATCCTGTTTTCCCCATTCCACTCTAAGCTTCTCTAGAGTAATAGTAGTTCATTTTAGGTATAGGTTCCACAAATGTCAAGTACAGTTCTTCAGAATGTTAGACATTAAATGAATGCTTACTTGGTTGGCCTGAAGAGAATGGGCTGTATATAAGGTAACCAGAATCCATATGGAATTAGCTTTACTTTATATAAGTCACAGCTGATGCTTCAACTGCCATTATCTGTGGCTGGGGCTTTTAACTTCTGTTCCCCTTAAAAAAAAACAACAACAAAACAATAATTTTACTTCTTTAATTCAAGAGACCAGTTTGGGTTTCTCTCAGTCCTGTGTCAAGAAGTTTGGTGTGAGGAATGTAACCTGATGAGGATCTTATATTTTTATAACAGCCCTTTGGAAGATCAAGGTACTAGACTGGGGCTTTTGTCTTGAGTACTCAAACCATTGCCATCTAGTTGATTCTGATTCATAGCAATTCAGTAAGATAGAGTAGAACTACGTAGGGTTTCCAAGACTGTAATCTTTTTGGACTCAGACTATCATCTCGCCTTTCTCTTGGTGAGTAACAGGTGGATTCGAGCTGCTGACCTTTTGGTTAGCAGCTGAGCACTTAACACTGTGCCACCAGGGTGCCTTCAGATAAGACACAGATGATTCTTCAGCTGACATTTATGATTAGGACTTTTACTTTCTGTTCCACTATTTAAAAAACAGCACCACACACAGAAAAAGTTAAGGGAGTCTCTTTAATCCAATAGACCAATTTGGATTTCTTTTAGCCTTATGCCTAGAAGTTTGGTGTGAGGAATTATTTTTATAATAACCCTTAAGAAGATCAAGGGACTAAACTGGGGCTTTTGCCTTGAGTACTAGCCATTCTAAAACTGACCTGATTGCTTCTGGGTTTTTTGACCATGAAAAGACTTAGATCAGGTTTAGTGAGTGGCCAATCGATCAGATAGGCAACCAAACCAAACGAAATTCACTACCACTGAATCGATTCCAACACATAGTGACCCTATAGCACAGGATAGAACTGCCCTTTAGTGTTTCCAAGGCTGTAAATCTTTATGGAAGCAGACTGTCTCATCTTTCTCTTGGAGAGCAGCTGGTGGGTTCAAATCACCAACTTTTTGGTTGGGAGTTATATGCTTTAACTACTGTACCTCCAGAGCTCCTTTCAGTTAGGCAGAGGCTTCATTTATTTGAATCTTCCCAAAAGGCTATTTTGGAAGAAAGAGATGTACCCTTTGGATGTGAGAGACAGGATCAGACCAAATTATCATTTCCCTATTGCCCCATGGGAAAAATTGAGTTTTTTTTCTCCCTTGTAAATCTTATCCCCATCTCACCTCTTTTTCTGTTCCCACACTTTTCTCATCTCATGAGTGCCGATTTCTCTGAGGAGGTGCTGTTTTTACTGTAGGATGAAAAGAAATATCATATATTAATAGTTGTAAGTGTGGTGAATTACAATCTGTGTGACCCTAGCTATTAATCCTCTCACATACGTGTGTGAACAGTTTCTAATTCTTGGGTATTAGCCAAATGGCATGTGCCTGGGTGACTGAACTTACAAAGATGCAGAAAAATAATTGGAATTTAGAGAAAGATAAAATACCATTTTTTTTTAAACAATCATGTTACTATTTTTATATTACATCATTTTTATAGGAGCTCTGGTAGCGTAGTGGCTAAGACACTTGCCTGCTAACCAGAAGGCTGGTGGTTCAAACCCACCAGCCACTCCTGGGAAGGAAGATTGGGCAATCTACTTCCATAGTGATACTGCCTCAGAAACCCAAGGAGGGGTCGCTATGAGTTGGGTCCAGCTCTACGGCACATAACAGCAACAACAACAACAACAGCATTTTTATGACAAAACTTGTATCTTTTGGGTTTGATGTCTTGTATTTGTTTTTGTAAAAGTGGGTTCTATCCTTAGTTATCTCGAGAGTGGAGACTTTTAGCCCTTTGACAGTATTGTGACCAGAGAAGGTTGAGGCCTCAGGATAGATGAGGTGAGAAAGATACAAATGATTAACATGCTTAGCTGAAGCTTTGAGTCTACCCAGAAATGTACTTTGGAAGAAAGGCCTGGTGATAGACCTCTGAAAAATCAGCCACTGAAAATACTGTGGAGCACAGTTCTTCACTGACATTGATACATGGGGTTGCCATGAGTTAGAATCAACACAATGGTAACCAATTAGTTACCAATCAGATAATTTGCTGAACTTTTTTTCTCAGAAGGAAAGCTAGGTTAATGAATTACTGTCCCATATTTTGACTTGAGTTTTATCTATGGGGTGATAAAAGAGGGCTGATCAGCAACATGAAGCTACCATGTTGGCATGGACGTAGGCCTGGGGATCAGTGTAGTACTTTATCAGGTTTATGGTTGTATTCTCCTGATTTTCTATTATTCTTTCTGGTGTTACTCTGTCTGTTGGTTAGGATGGCAACTGACAATGGTTGTGGAAACCAGAATCATTTTATGGTTGTCATGATATTCATCTTCTTGAAAAAGATGATCCCACACTCTCCCCCATCTCCTGCCTCCTTTAAGTCTGACCTGTTGATCAAAGGATTGATTTCAGAGGCAAAGGAAGATAGAATAACTGCTTCTTGTAGGTAACTGTTCTAAAGAATGGTAGTTGATAGTTTATGGGTACCATATCTAGTTGTTTTTACTTTTTGTGGAGCTGTCCAACACTGTCTCTAGAAGCCATGGGGGAGCCTCATTTGAATTCTTGAGAGCTGAAAGCAGCATCTCAGATGGCACAGTGAATGTAGTCCTCAGAGCAAGTACTAAGGGATCATTCTAAGCTGCTGAGAACAGATATTCCAGCCTTGATTAAAGGCTGTTCAGTACTAAAGCACTCTACTCACTTTATAGTGGTTTTCCCTTTTCAGTGTGGTTGTTTCCTAATTATAGCTTGAATGATCACTTTGTCTAACTTTCTTGGGTTTATTTGATTGTCTAGGTGGTCTCAATTTAATGTTTTGGCTTCTGTGATGATAATTCTTTCAGGCTGACAAGAAGAATCCAGCAACAGTATTGTTTCCTTAGTACTTACTGCAGGAGTCTAGTACCTAAGGCATTTGACTGCTAACCAGAAGGCTGGCAGTTCAAACCCACCAGCCACTCTTCAGAAGGGAGACTGGGCAATCTACTTCCATAGTGATACTGCCTCGGAAACCCAAGGAGGGGTCGCTATAAGTTGGAACCAACTAGACGGCAGTGAGTACTTACTGCAAATATTTGGCAGTATTCCATATATGAACCAGAAACTTCAGGGTATCCGTTTTCAGAATAAGAAGACATTAGTCTAAGGCACGTGACTGCTAACCAGAAGGCTGGCAGTTCAAACCCACCAGCTACTCCTTGAAAGGAAGGTGAGGCAATCTACTTCCACAGTGATATTGCCTTGGACACCCAAGGAGGGGTCACTATGAGTCGGTTCTGACTCGACAGGAGTTGAGTTTTTTTGTTTTTTGGAGAGTCAGGTTTTCTCTTGATATTTTCTTTTTTATATCCTTTATTTAGTCTTAGAACTAAACAATTGCTTTTTTAGAAAGCCTGGTTAGGGTGGTTATAAAATTAGAAGTAACTGCTGTATTTTTTTGAGGTTTTTGCATGAAATTGCCCTTTAAGGATCTGGTATTGGTCTTTTAGAACACCAGCTGATATTCTTCAAATAGATTGAAGCCTAGCCAGTTAGAAAAGTGGATCATAATTTCTACCTTGCTGGTTAATGGTGGGTTGGAAAATGAGAAGACCATCCTATCTTGGATTAGGGTGAAAACTACTCTAACCTTGCAGAAGAAAGATTTTTAGGAAAATATGTTGGGAAGGTATTTCTACTTATTCTATAGTAATGGCTTGTTCTCTTACCTGAAGGATGCATGCAAACTCATAGCAATTCATTTGAGTCACAAAGCTTGATGACTTTCTTCCCTAGTCTTCAATGGATTTTCTTTAGGTAACCAGTGATTCCTTTGACTTTGTTTAAAGACTTTGTATAATGCAATGCAGATAGAAGTCAGGGGTCTGAGTCTCAAAAACAAAAACAAACTCACTGCCATCGAGTTGATTCCGACTCATAATGACCTCCTTTGGGTTTCCGAGGTGGTAAATCTTTACGGAAGCAGATTGCCCAGTCTTTCTTCCATGGAGTGGCTGGTGGATTTTGAACTTCCAGTCTTCTGGTTAGCAGTCAGATGCTGTAGGCACTACACCATCAGAGCCATCTGAGTCTCAGCTGGAGTTAATTCTTCATCTGCAAAATGGAGATAATTAAGATGCAACAATAGTCTAATTAGTGTGACTATGTAATACATATGAAAAAGCTCCCCCCAAACATTAGTATCACCTAGGAGCTTATAAGAACTGTAGAATTTCAGACCCTACCCAAGACCTGAATCTGAATTTGAATTTGACAAGACTCCCAGGTTATTTTTGTGCACATTAAAGTTTGATAAGAATTGCTATAAGATATAATCAAGTGTCTTTGGAACAAATGAAAAATTTTTGTTTATAGGGTAGATCCTCTTCACATTAGGCTTCCTTGAATGAGAAGTTTGTTTGCTGTATTTTGCAGTGCCTTTAGACATTGACTACGTAAAAACTGAAAACAAAAAAATAGAAACTCATTCTTTCTGTTTTTAACTCTGATAACAAGCACCACTCCTTTTCTTCCTGGATCTGGTAGTTATCACAGCAGATCCACAAAGTTCTTACCTTTCTGAATGTCAGGAATTGGATGATGATCATGTGCATAGTGCCCGGTATATGCCACATTACATTGTTTCTTAAATGCACATTTCCACCACCTCTGTGCATTTTGAAATAGTTTAGTTGGCA
This sequence comes from Orycteropus afer afer, assembly GCF_000298275.1. NCBI lineage: Eukaryota > Metazoa > Chordata > Mammalia > Tubulidentata > Orycteropodidae > Orycteropus > Orycteropus afer. Next base: position 1,242,659 of record NW_006922020.1, read on the forward strand.
ATGTTTCCTTTTTAATGACGTATGAAATAATGGTATATCTTATACTGTAATGGTGTCTCAGATTGGATGAAATGCAGTAGTTGTTAACTTGATTCTGTACATTTATCTCAGAAAAATCAGTGGAGCAAAGAACTTAGTGGTTGGAGCCTTAATAGTTTCTTTCTAGGGAGAAAAACATTAAATGTTGAGAAATTTTGAAGCCTTGGAGAGGTGAAGGTGATGAGTGTTTCTGTGAAAAAGCCAGTGGGAAAACATGAAAACCAGATAAAGTACTGTAAGAATTTCTTTTTTTCCCTTTAAAAGAACTGTACTTTTGTGAATTGCCTTATTTAATCTTCAGGACAGCTCTTTGAGTTAGATGTTATTGTTCCTATAAATTTATAAATGAGAAAAAAAATAAGGCTAGTGGGAAATGGTGGGACCTTGATTCAAACTCTGGTATAATAATTGTAATTCTTAATTATATTGATTTCTTAAGTGTTATATTGGTTTATTACTTGAGTTCTTATTTAATATGTTAAATTTAAAAAGTAGTTAAATTTAAAGAGTAGCTATATATAGCTAATAATTTCACGGTGTTTTTAATATTTGAAAATTTTTATTATGGAAGCTGCTGAACTTTAAAGAAATTTGACATTTCAATATTTTGGCAGCTGTGAACAACAGACAAAAGTGTTAGCAAAAGACTTTACTAATATTTTGCTAAACATTGTTTTGGTTTCTGGATTCTCAATGTGTCAAGCAGATAATAAAAAATGATTTCTTTTGAGAAAGAAGGGAGGAATATCGCTAATCTCATTGAATGTAACCTCTGTCACATGGAACTCTGTGGTAGGGTCACTGCCATAAGAGGAGGAATTAAATTTTAGTTCTTCTAATTTCATTCAGAAATTGTATATTTACTCTGAAATATTTTTCTTCTTATGTGAGTCTTTCGAGGAGGCTGAGCCGTAAGTACGGAGTCTGTGATCTCAACAGTATATGGTTCGCCTGTGTCTGCTCTTCTCCCAGTGCACTGATACACCTAGCGGTGGAACACATTCCTCTACCTCTCTAATAAAGATCTGACCCTCTCAGAACCTTTGGAGAGCTTTATTGGCTTTCTTTGCCTCCTGCATTTTGAACACTCACTGCTGAAGTCTTTATTTGAGAACCGTAGTTAACATTTATGTAAGGGAAGCCCACGATGAAAAGATGCTGTGAATCCTTTTTTTTTAAAGTTCATTTAGTTACAATGTTTTTTGAGTACTATTGTGTGTTAGGTAACAAACAGCAAAACTATGGTCATGCCTGTGTAGTGCTTATATTGAACTTAATTACAATGGTTCTCAATATAAGTAACATAGTTACTGGAGGAAAAGCTTTTTATAACATTTGCAGGAGCTTCTATAAACCCATTAAATCAGAATCTCTGAGGGCAGGCCCAGACACTTGTAAATTTTTAAAAGATTGTGATGCTCAAGCTCAGCTGCTGTGTTTCGAAAATGACAGTGCCTGTAGCAGAGGCAGATTGGTTTTATACTTGTGTTTGAGAGCTATACTACTTAATTAAGGCATGTAAGATTTCAAGTCTAATACCATAGTGTTAAATAAAAAAAACCCATCCCAGTGCATCCCAGTTACATTTATATAAATGTAATTTCATATGTTAAATTCATATAAAATGCTTCATACTTAACTTTGCACAAACATTATTTCATTGATGTTCATATCTACCTTGTTTTTTCCAAAGTCATTCCTGTTTTATAGATGAGAAAACTAAACACTCTGAGATAAATGACCTGTTCAGAATCCTAGAAGCAGGGAGGTAGAATGCAGATTCTGTGTTTCCTGGACCAGCACTTTCTTAAAGGCCATATAGATACGATATTTAAAAAAAAAAAAAAATGGTGGGGAGATCGTATAGTGACTTATATATTATTTCTGTGCTTGGATTTACCACAAAAATAATTTAATGGTTTCTTACTAAAACATCATAATGATCAAAGCAGATTTTTTTAAAAAAGCATTTCTTTTCATTTCATTGGTTCAATTGTACATATATGCAGGAAATTCTGCAAGTTTCTTTATAGGTTACTGTGAAAAAGGTAGTCATGAGAAAACAAATCTATTTTTTGGAACAATGGCAAGTTGTCAAGTTGGTTGCATCTGATAGTGACCTTGTGTATAAACAGAGTGAAACACTGCCTAGCCTTGCACCATCCTCATCATAGTTGCTGTATTTGAGTCCATTGTTGCAGCCAGTGGGTCAATCCATTTTGTTGAGGGTCTTTCTCTTTTTTGTTGACCCTCTACTTTACCACGCATGATGTCCTTCTCCAGGGACTGACTGCTCCCTCCTGGTAACATGTCATAGTATGTGAGATGAAGTCCTGCCATCCTTGCTACTAAGGAGCATTCTGACCGTACTACTTCCAAGATAGGTATGTTCGTTCTTCTGGCAGTCCAAAATTAATATGATAAATTAAAAGAACCTTAAAACATAGTGCATTTATACCCCTGTTCTTCTCTCTGTAGGGTCTTCACATCTCTTATGAGACCATTAAAAAGAAAGAGAGAAACCATTTTAATGATACTGAGCTCTGTATTGTCTCTTTTAAAAATTTTATTTTTTTCATTGTGCAAAATTTAAAACATACAGAAGACTATTACAATAGACGTTTATGTACCCCATCATTCAGCTTTAAAAAAATATATAGTGTTAAAAAATAGATAACAAAACTTGCCATTTCAACAACTTTTACATGTATAATTCAGTGACATTGTTATATTCGTTGTGTTGTACAGCCATCATTACTATCCTTTCCTAAATTATTTCACCACCATTAACAGAATCTCAGTGCCCTCTAAGCAATGAAATCCTCCTATTCTCCCCTTCTATTCCTTGTAACTATTAATAAGCTTTTGTACATTTGCCTATCTCATATAACACTGTCTGTTTCTTAATCAAAAGCACTTTTGATAAGATGGCTTCCCACTTGTGCTTTTGTTGTTATTCAGAAATTAGACTTAATGTTAATCGTTTTTTATTAAGGGACATTTTTATTAAGATCTTTTGTTTTTTTTAAAGTAAAGTTTTTATTGAAATATGACCTATGTATAGAAAAGTACACACATCATAAATGTACATCTTCATGAATGGAGACCTCCGTTGGGTCCCTCACTCCCAGTGGAATGTGCCTACTATTCTGCTAAAGCAACTAACTAGCTTCAGAGTGGGAAACCAGACAGCAATATTTTGTATGAACTAACTGTCCAGTATTAGAACTTAGCCCATCCCAGAGAAATCTTTGAAAATCTAGCCCATGGCAATATAATTGGTTGTGTGGCTATCAGTGCTAAGTTTTCAGGCCAGAGCAGTTGACTTATAGCTTGGCTGAGCAGGTTGTCAGCCAATCTTTGTAAGGGGTCAGGAGGGAAAGGTAATTTAGAGTGCTGATTGGCTTATGAATTTTCTTTGCCACCAGTTTCCTGCTTGTTGGTGAAATTTAATACTACTTTTTTTTTTTTTTTAAATCCTATTTTATTCCCTTATTGCCTGCAAACCTTTTGAACTTTTTGAGAAATCAGAGGTGAGCTGTTCCTCCTGAGCCAGTGATTTGATTTGTAGGCTTGTGGGCAAGATTCCTTAGGTATGGCAGT
>NW_006922020.1:1246400-1274520 GCF_000298275.1 Orycteropus afer afer
TGCCATCTTCTGAACTCTTATAATAATGACAGTGAGAGGATCCTTCTTATTTTAGTAGTTCAGTTTGACAGGATTTTTTTTTTTTTTTTTGTATTTATGGAACTTCTGCCAGATACTGTATTTGGTGCTAGGGATACAAAAATGAATACGTAGCTTCTGTCTTTTTATACCTTTGCAGTATGGAGGGAGCCATTGCTTCTGGGTGTTTCAAAAGATCTTTTTATGTTTAGAACCTTATCATATTGCCATATCCACTTTTGGATTTCAGTGTAGTGCTTAACTGGCTATCATTCACTGCTTTAGAGCCAATAGTAGTCTGATTCTTTATAAAGATTCTCCTCTGAAAGTCTTTTCTCGATGGCTGTGAAAGCTGTGATTGATCATCTTCATACCTCATGAAGCTGAGTTGTGTATCCTTTGAGTCCCTTCTCATATGTGTTGCTTTTTCATGTTAGCCATGAACTCTTTTTCTGTCCCACATTTGAACAGAGAATGACTTTGAAAGTAAAATGGGCACTGAACTAGTAGTATGAAAAATTTAAGAATGTCCCTGAGTCACTCTTTCTGAGCCAGTGATCTTGAAGAGCTACACTAAGAAGAACGTCTATTGGTTTTGCATCTACAGGCCTGCCCACAGGCAGTCTATTCACAAGTGGTCTGCTGCACAAGCCCTATTATAGATTTTCTCCCTACTAAAGTTTGGAGCTCTGCTAGCATAGCGCCTAAGGCATTTGACTGCTAACCAGAAGGCTGGAGGTTCAAACCAGCCACTCCTCGGAAGGAAGGTTGGGCAATCTACCATAGTGATACTGCCTCAGCAACCCAAGGAGGCGTCGCTATGAGTCAGGGCTGACTCGATGGCACACAACAACAGCAACAGAGTTTGGTTATGGTGACTGGAAATGCTGTGCAGCAGCTCTCACCTTTTATTGGTTGGATCTTGCTGTTTTCCAGGAGTTCTGATTTGGTCCCCTTGCTGTTGTTTCTTCCTTACATCAGGAGTCAGTGCTGAGGACAAGCAAGCTTTATGAAAACAAAGGCTACTTAAACTTTGATAAGGTTCTGCCAAGGATTTTATATTATGTCAAGTTACCATACTTTCTTCCTTTGGGAAATCCAGATGCATTATATGTCAAGACTTAATTTGTTGATGTTGTTGCTAGCACCATCGCATCAGCTCCCACTTATAGCGACCCTGTGTACAACAGAATGAAATACTACCCAATCGTGTGCCATCCTCAATCCTTGCTGTGCTTCAGCCTATTGTTACAGCCATTGTGTCAGTCTATCCCATTGAAAGGCTTCCCCTTTTTCACTGACCTTTTACTTCCCCAAGAACGATCTCCTTCTCTAGGGACTCTTCCCTTCTGACAACATAACCAAAGTGGGTGAGATGGAGTCTTTCCCTTCTCACTTCCAAGGAGCATTCTAGCTGCACTTCTTCCAGGACAGATTTGTTTGGGTTTAATTTAGGATGTTGTAAGAGGAGACAGACTTGATTTCCATAGAAGACAGGACATAAACACGTCTACTAGTACTTCAGTTCTTTCAGACCCATTGTTTTGAGTTTTGTAGTTTTAAACTTTTAAGCTTCAGAAATAAATTCTGTTGCATCAGAATTTGTTGCATGCTCCCACATATGTTTGGAGAATAATCTGGCATGGGTTAGGCAGATAGTAGAGCATAGCAGATCAAAAGTCCCTCTTGGTGTAAGAATTTCACAGTTGAATTTAATTTTGTCTGAAGGATTAAAAAATTAATGTTAAGCTAACTGTGAATTGTCATTGCAGTAATTAATGAGATTTAGAGGATGCAGTTGGGGTAATAGTGCAGATTGGCAGGGCACATATCTCTAGGTAAAATAGAGAATAATTGAGTTGGAATGATTTTAGACCCCACTTAGCTCAATATTTGGAAGTAAGGAAAGAGTTTACATAGGATGGTAGAAAAGCAAGGTACTGTTTTTGCAGGCTTAACATTTTCCCTCTATTTAGCTACCACACTTGGGGGCTTAATAGGATTCTTGCTATTAACAGAGTTAGATTTGAGAGTAGAGAAATGAGACTAAGAGATACAAAGTTGTTGGTAGGCTCTGGGCAGAAAAAGGAAAAAAAAGAGGGGGGTAGAAAAAATGGGGTGATAAGACTGCTCTAAACTCTTGTAACATAAATGTCTGTCTGTCTCCCCCATTTGGCAAGATTTTCTGCAGTGTTCCTGCCTCTGTGTTGTCTGTTAATTAGATTGTAATGTCTGAAAGGGCAGAGACCCTATCCTGTTCTAATTAGCATCTAGTGTAGTCTGGTGTCCACAGTGGTTACCTACTATTTTTAGTTGATGATGATTAGTGAAGCTGAAGCTATTTTTTAAACAGGGCCCAAGGGATGCAGACAGTGATGAAAACGACAAAGGTGAAAAGAAGAACAAGGGTACGTTTGATGGAGATAAGCTAGGAGATTTGAAGGAGGAGGGTGATGTGATGGACAAGACCAATGGTTTACCAGTGCAGAATGGGATTGATGCAGACGTCAAAGATTTTAGGTTTGTATGTTTTATACTTCTGATTTTTGAATGGGGGCTATGGGTTTTTGTTTGTTTTAATTTTGTTTTGTTTTGTTTTTAGCTCTCCTACCTTTTTATCCCCTATTTCCTTTATAAAAATTGGGTCTAGTGTCATCCATACCACAAAGATTGTAAATTAACTTTGTAGGGTTGCAATTTTTTTGAGTTATCAGTGCCTGATGCTTTGCCAAAGTAGTAGATTATTCATTTGTTGCATAGAGCTCCAGAATTTGCGGAATGATTCCATAAAGATCATTTCAGTGATTCTCAAATATCCCAATCATGTAGCAGTGAGTGCCTTCCAAATCACTCTGTTAGAGAGCCATAGTAACTAATGGAAGTGTGTCATGTCCCTCTGGAGTGTTAGAGGGAAATATGTTGAGAACTTGTGCATTTGAGTCTCATTAGCTCCTTTTGCAGTAGATGAGTACCATTTTCCTCATTTCAAAGCACCAGAGATATAGTTTAAATGACTTGTTCCTAGTTGTATCTCTTCTATGAATGCCTTTCATCCCATCTCTGGTCATGATGGGTTTGTGGGTTTTACCCAATAATTTAATGTACAAAGTGTTAAAATAATATTGTGTATTTGTCTTCCATATTTGGTAAATAGACTTCATTTATTTAAACATCTTTTAGTTAATATTTAAAAATGTGTAAAATTCCTTAGTGATTTATAGGTAGGGAATATAATTTTGAATGATTTCAATGCTAGTCTAAAGCTAATACGGGTGTATGTATATATATGCATGTAAACATATATATTGTCTTTATCTACCAAAGCTAAAATTAAAATATATTTTGAATCATCGTTTGCAGAACTTTTAGTTGTTCAGTATTCTTAATCTCTAATTTTTTTATCTTGTAAGTGTAATGGAAGAAAATTTGAGGTACAGAGTAGTAAACAGTTTCCTAAGGTCTACTTACCAGCAAATGGCCTCTCTACCTGGAATCTGAAGCAGTCTGTAGCAGTGTTTGGTGGTATTTGACCTGACTAGGGCAGGTGGGATGTGTGTGTGTGTGTGTACATGTACAGTAATGCTTTCAAGTTGTACCAGCTACAAGATTTCTTTTAGGGATGAAGAGCATAGAATGTACTCCTCTTAGTAGAACATAACACTATTCTCTATTAGTCTGATTTGAGATCATGCAGTCCTCCAATCCTTTTACATTGGGTGATCATAAATCCTGAGGTATTTAGGATAGTCCTTGTTTATGCCCGTGTCACAGCATAATAGTTATTAATAGTGCCCTTTTTTGCTCTTAGAAATGCCCTCGTTTGGATGATAAATTATGTTCTCATATTATTTTTACATTTTAGAATTGTCTCCTTAGCAGGGACGTATCCTAGATTAATGAATTTACTTTGGAAGATTTTGAAATTATCTTCTACTTCTACATTCTCAGAAGGGGAGATAATTTCAGCATTGTAGTATCAAGATAATATACAAGAATTTTTTTTTTTTTTTTAAATCGTTCTCAGATGTGGAATTTTCCTTTAGAAATCTACTTTTTCTATTGGTTCTATTTTTAAAAGGTAGATGTTACCTTTTAGGGACATATTTTGCTACTTAAATTTTGGGATCTTTATTTTCAGGGATGTCACAGGCAGTATATATACATATACACACAATTATTTTTTTCCCCAGTTCATCCAAATCTGGACCCTTGGTTAAAGGGATTTAATAGCAGTTAATGCATATTTAAGGGGTGGGTTGTGGTGGGAAGGCCAGCAATAGAAGAGTCATTTTAGAGAATATCACACTGTAAGCACCCAGAGGGTCTCTGGTTATTTTGTAATACTTTTAAGTATAGTTGATAATGAGCTATGTCAAGGACGTTGTCCTTAACTTGGGTTGCTGTAGTGTCCCTCCCCACTCAAAATAAGGTTTAATGCCCTTTACTTTCTCTGTTTAGCCGTACCCCTGGTAATTGCCAGAACTCTGCTAATGAAGTGGATCTTCTGGGTCCAAACCAGAATGGTTCTGAGGGCTTAGCCCAGCTGACCAGCACCAATGGTGCCAAGCCTGTGGAGGATTTCTCCAACATGGAGTCCCAGAGTGTCCCCTTGGACCCCATGGAACATGTGGGCATGGAGCCTCTTCAGTTTGATTATTCAGGCACGCAGGTACCTGTGGACTCAACAGCAGCAACTGTGGGACTTTTTGACTACAATTCTCAACAACAGGTACTGTGTGTGTCTCTGTCACCCTCTTTATTCTCCTTCCAACCAGCACATTGTTCACGTAACTAAAAATTGGGGGAAGGGGGGGTGCATTATTTTAGGCTATCAATAGCCCAGCTTTGATAAGGGTTCCACAAGGCTTCTGTGTCTTTCCTCTCAAGAAATTGGTTCCTGTGCTAAGGTTACTGGCAAGAGACCACCCTGCTCTTACAGTTTGCACTTTCTTTGGCTCTTCTCTCCTCTGAGGGCTTCAGGAGTGGATGAGATGGTGTTACTTCCTATAACACAGTTCTCTTGGCTGCTAAATTAATCTCTCTGAAGTTAATTTGACTGTGATGATTTTTTTTTTTAAATAGTAAACTCTGTTATCTACCATTTTCAGGAGTGTAGTGTCAGGCTGTCCTATTAATCCTGTCCTTTCATTAACTGAGTTACTACAGATAACAGACATGCTTCTTTCAAAGGAGAATGTGATTGGGGGAAAAACACATAAACACAAATTACTTCTTTCTTTTATTCAAAAGTTCTTGGAACTTTTTATATGTGTGCCTTTGTTGATGGAAGCATAGTACAGTCACAGGAGTTTATGGATCTTCCTGTTTAATATATTTGAAAGAAAAGTCAGCTATCTGAATTGTATAAAAGGGGCAGATGGTTTCCAGAGCACATTCAGTATCACAAGTTTTGCGTTGGTATTAGAAGCAGTTTGATGGGGCATAAATTTCTGATACTCCTTAATTTTTGACTAGAACATAAATACAAAGTTTGGTTTGAAAGTTTAGAAACTCATTTTGAAGTTAAGAGTATTTGAAAGAATTTCATTTTGAAGCTTAAAAATTCTTCATCTATGGAGAAATTAGCTTACAGTTTTTGGAGATCAGTTGTACCAAGTTGGACTTTTTTAGTTTTTGTCATAAATAGCTAATATTAAATGAATTTTGATTGATGGACAACTAGTTAACAGATTTATCCTTTGAAGTTTACTTTTTAAGGGTTGGTATGAATGTGCTTATACCAGATAAATCTCATGTAGATAGATTGCTCAGTGCTCAGGTCTAATTAACAGGTCCCCCCCTCCCCCCCCCGAGAGTAAAAGTGTACACTGTTCTCCCTATAGTTTCCAGTTAATGTGCTCTCCTCCCTATAAGAATTGACTTAGTGTGCGTTTTTTCTTCCCTGTCAGAAACATAGTCTTCTTTCACTTCGATGACCCTTTTCACAATCAATGTAGCCTCAAAACAGCAGTTTTAAAGTGAAGCTAGAGATCACTTTAGGTGTTGAAGCAGTATTAGACTTGAAAATTTTTTGTACCACATCAGCAAATACAGGGACACATGATTACTGTGTAGATTTCAACTTGTCCAATTTAGGATACTAATGTATTTCTGTAATTTGAGATGTCTGTGCATTCAGGCTGTTTGTAATCAGGATCCTCTAACCTAGTTGTATCAAGAAGTTTTATTTTAATTCTTTCCTTTACTCTATTTCTTTTGGTCTGACATCTTCTCTGGCAACTCTTAGAGCTCTGGCCAGTTTTGGTTCTTAGTGTCTGTTCCCAGTCTAACCTGCTCCTCTTTCCTTGTTGTTTAAGAAGAGTTTATCTCTGGGTCTCCAACCTTTTATGAACAAAATTATGTTTCTTTTTTGTTTAATTGTTCTCTTCATCATAGTTGGAGCTGCAATTCACTTTTGGGACATTGATCTTGGGTTGCAAAATAATTTTATCATTTTTTAGAGGTCGAATAATTATTAGGGCTTGAACAGAAATCTACTTTTGTATACCCAAAAGTAGTTAATATGATTACATTAAAAATGTCACCCAAATATTTATGTGACTTTAACCCTGTATTCCACTTCAACAATAGTTTGAAGTATTTATTAAATTGTTGTTAGGTTCAGGCTTCCCATACATACCTTGGTTGCTGCAACATAGGGGCATTGTTACACAGATATACTATGTAATCATTTTATTTTATCCCGTGAACCCATAATTCTTGCTTTTCTAAGTAGATTGTTTTATACAATCTACTTTTATTGGAGTTCCTAATAGAAACTTTGGAAACCATTGGAGCAGGACAAACTAAGTATCTACAAGACCCTGGACTTCTCAAAGTCTTGGTGTATAGAAAAGCCAGTAGTTAAAAAGAAAGGACCCTTTTCTGTTGGTAATGGGTACTTTGTTCTTATTTTGTCTTTCCAGTTTTTCTTACCCTTTGGCTCTTGGTCACATTTTATTTTCCATTCCATTTCTCCTCATTCAAATCTTCCCTATTCATGCTCCAGAGCCATCATCTTCCTTTTTTTATCTCCAAACTAAAAACTCACAGTGTCTACCTCCTTTGAACTCCTTTGAATTACCACATTTTGCTTTGTGCTGATTACTTGTGTAATAGTCCTTGCTACATTATAAGTTTCTTGAACACAAGGACTGGGCCTTATCTCCTTTGTGTCCTCTGAATTGCTTTAGGAGACCAAGTTTTCTTCTCTCTTTATTATAATGTCTCAAAGCATTCCTTGTATTTAACATCCCAAAATTACATTTTGAAACTAGCATTCTCAGAGATCTTGAGGTTATTCTTTGAGGCCTGGTGTGTGTGTATGTGTGTTTGTGTAAATGTATTTTTTTCCTTCTAAATTTTGTTTATTGTTGTTGTTGAGACTGCATAGCAAAACATTTATCAGTTCAACATTCTATATGTACAGGGACATTAATTACATTCTTTGAGTTGTGCATTCTCACTCTCCTTTTCGGAGTTGTCTTGCCCTCATTAACATAAACTCACTACCCCCTAATCTTTTGAGTTGCTTTTGTCAATTTGATTCCATATAGATAGTTCTTAAAAGAGCACTGTTAATAAGACAAAACTTTTTTTCTTAGTTAAACTTAACTGTTGTTTGATTTTAAGAAGACTTCAAAGTATATTTTTGGTTTAAAGTTTAAAGATGATCTCAGGGCAATACTTTCAGAGTTTCGTTAACCCTCTATGACTCCAGAAAGTCTAGAGTCCATGAGAATTTCACATTCTATTCTGCATTCCCTCCACCCATATTCAGAATTCTTCTGTGAAATCTTTGATCACTATGTTGAGTAATGGTAGCCAGGCACCATCCAGTTCTTCTAGTCTTACGGCAAAGAAGGCAATTCTTCATGGAGGCAGTTAGCCATTCTTTCCAGATCCTCCATTATTCCTGACTCAACTTCCTTCTCTGGTGCCCCAAGTGAATAGGAACGAATTACTGTGCCTTTGGTGGCTGCTTGCAAGTTTTTACGACCCCAGGCACTATGCAGTGGACTAGGAGGTAGAACAGAAACACTAGCACATTATGAGGCCAATCAACTGGGATGCCCCTTTAAACCATGACCCTAAACCTCGAAACCAAAGAACCAAATCCATGAAGTATTTGGTTGTACACAAGCAGCCTCAGCAGCTGCTACTCCTTTTTATTGTTATTATTGTAAATGATAACACATCTTTTCCCAATTCAACTTTGTGTAGATGTGCAACTTGCTGATGGCAGTTACAGTAATTGGCTGTGTATTCCTACCCATAATCAATGATTTGTCCATTACTGCTAACCCTATTTTTTCCCTTTTCTCTCAATCCCTGGTAACCACTAAAAAAGTTTGGTCTCTATACATTTGCCTTTTCTTGTCTTTTTATGTAAATTAAGTCATAAAATATTTTTCCTTCTGTGATTGGCTTATTTTGGTCAGCATAATACCTTCAGGCTCCATACATACTGTAGCATATTTCAAGACTTCATTTCTCCTGCTGGCCGAGTATTACTCCATTGCATGTTGTTGTTGTTGTTGTTGTGTGCCGTCGAGTCAGCCCTGACTCATAGTGACCCCTCCTTGGGTTTCCGAGGCAGTATCACTACGGAAGTAGGATTGCCCAACCTTCCTTCCGAGGAGTGCTGGTGGGTTTGAACTGCCAGCCTTCTGGTTAGCAGTCAAGTGCCTTAGCCACTATGCTACCAGAGCTCCCATACCACATTTAAATAACCATTCATCAGTCCATGCGCGTTTAAGTTGTTTCTGCCTTTTGGCTGTTGTGAATAGTGCTGTAGTGAACATTGGTGTACAGTTCTCTTTTTGAGTCTCTGCTTTGTAGTCTTTTGGGGAGTATGCCTAGGAGTGGAATTACTGGGTCAAATAGTAGTTTGATTTTTAGTTATTTGAGGAACTGCCATACTTTTTCACAGACAGCTATACCATTTTGCATTCCCAGCAGCAATGGATAAGGGTTCCACTTCCCTACTTCCTTGCCAGCATCTGTTATTTTTTTCTTAGCTATCCTGGTAGGAATGAAATGATACCTAATTGATTTGCATCTCTCTGATGGCTAATGACACTGAATATATTTTCATGTGTTTGGTAGCCATTTGAATGTCCTTTTTAGTGAAATCTCTGTTCAAATCCTTTGCCCATTTTATGATTGAGTTATTTATCTTTTTGTTGTTGTCAAACTTATATATATATATATATATATATATATATATATATATAGGTTACTAGATTCTTGTCAGATATATGGTTTCCTGAGATATCCAGTTGGTACCTTGTCTTTTTCCTTTTTTCATAAAGTCTTTTGATGAAGAAACATTGGAATTTTTATGAGAGTCTCATTTATCTATTTGATCTTTTTCTGTTTGTGCTTTTGTTATTATATTAGGTAACACACTGTTAAAAACTAGCCCCTGCTTGTTCTTTTAAGAATTTTATGTTTTTAGTTTGCACATTTAGGTTCTTAATCCGTTTTGATTTATTTTTGTGTGTAGTGTGAGACATGGATCTTACTTAATTTTTCTGCATGTGGAAAATCCAATTTTTCCAGCACCATTCTTTTTTTTTTTTTTTTTTACTTTTATTGTGATTTAGATAAAAGTTTACAGAGAAAATTCATTTTCCATTCAGCAGTTCATACACATTTTGTTTCATGACCTTGACTGAAATTCCCAACAATGTAATAGCTCTCCTCTCACTTCCTCCCTGTAGTTACTTCTCTCTTGTGTCCTTCCTCCCGTGTACTCTGGCGTGCCCCTCCAACCCTCCATCTCTCTGTGTAAACACTGCCTTTCTGTTCTCCCATGATTGATCCTTCTAAGGAGTGTATCTATCTGATGTAAATGTTCGCCCCAATGCTTGTCTGTTTGGCTGGAAGACACAGGAGTGAGTTCAGTTCTAGACCTGAACTATAGCCTTGGGGCTGTAGTCTCAGGGATCTCACCAGGCTCTATAAGACTAGCAAACCTGGTCTTTTTTTTTTTTAATGATTTTGATTTTTGTTCCACATTGTTCTCCCACTCTAGGATGTCCTGCACAGATCTCTCTTCGAGTGCTTGACAAAGGTAGCTGAGCACCATCTTGTTCTGGTCTCATGATAATACAGGCTGAGAATTTCATGGTCTACTAGTCCCTTAGACTCATTGTTTCCATGCGTCTTTGGTTTTCTTCATTCCTGTCTGCATCTAGAAGGCTGACTGCTTATAAGCTTTTAAGACCCTAGTCGCTTCTCACCATGTAGAACAATGTTATTCTGTGGTATATTATACAAATTGAGCTTGATGTCCTCTGTGACCATGCAGCACCATTTATTGAAGATTCTTCTTTCCCCATTGAATGAACTTAGCAACTTTGTAAAAAAATCAGTTGATGATAGATGTGTGACTTTATTTTGGATTTTTAATTCTAAGTATTGGACTGTGTGTCTTCTGTTATACCAATACTAGGCTATTTGATTACAGTAGCAGTATAATATGTTTTAAGATCAGGAAATGTGAGTTCTCCTACTTTGTTCTCTTTCAACATTGTTTTAGCTATTCATGGTCTCTTGCCTTTTCATGTGAAGTTGAAGATTTGTTTTTCTGTTTGTGTAAAGAAGGCTGTTTGAATTTTGATCGAGATTGTGTTCAGTATATAGATATACTTTGGGTAGTATTGATATCTTAACATCAATTCTCAATCCATGGACATGGGACATCTTTCCATTTATTTAAGTCTTCTTTAATCTCTTTCAGCAGTGTTTTAGACTTTTCATTGTGTAGATGCTTCACAAGCCTAGATAGATTTATTCCTAGGTATTTCATTCTCTTAGATGTGATTGTAAATGCAATTGTGTACCTAATTTCGCTTTCACATTTTTTATTGCTAGTATATAGAAACTTTGTTTCTTGACTCTGTGCTCTATTACTTTGCTAAATTCTTCTATTAGCTCTAGTAGTTTTCCTTGGGGCTCTCTGGGGTTTTCATATTGTCTACAAATAGAGATAATTTTACACCTTCTTTTCCAATCTGGTTACCTTTTATTTTTCTTGTCTTCTGCTCTAGCTAGTACTTGTAACACAATATTGAATAGAAGTGGTGAGAGCAGGCACCCTTGTCTTGTTCCCAGTTTCAAGGAGGAAGCAATTTTGGTCTTTCTCCATTTAGTGTACTAATGCTGGCTGTTGGTTTTTCATTTATTTCCTGATCACACTGAAGAATTTCCCTTCTGTTGCAGTCTTCTTTAGGGTTTTCATCAAGAAAAAGTGTTGAATTTTTTTTTCTTTCTTTTTTTATATCCATTGAGATGATTGTGTGTTTCTTTTCTTATTGATATGATAGATTTTCTAGTATTGAACCATCCCTGCATTTCTAAAATAAATTCCACTTGGTCATGGTGTAAGGAGTTCTGGTGGTACTGTGGTTAAGGCTTTGGGCTACTAACCAGAAGGTAGGCAGTTGGAACCCACCCACTGCTCCATGGGAGAAAGATGAGGCAATCTACATCTACATCTACATCTGTAAAGATTTACAGCCTTGGAAGCCTGATAGCGGTCCTGAGTTGGAATTGAGTTCATGGCACTGAATTTGGTTGTTTTGGATGTATGACTCTTTCAATATGGTGTTGAATTCTGTCTGCTATTATTTTGTTGAGGATTTTTGCCCAGCATGTATTTTAACATGCTGGTCATTTAGAGTTAACACACTAATTTATGCCTCAAGCATAAGTAACTCTGCCTGTATAATAGCTAGCAAATTTATCTCCTGAATCAGTATTTAACCTTTTTAGAGACATAGCCCCCTTTGCCATCTTATTGAAAGTCATGGTTCTTCTCTCATCAGAAAAGTATGCATACATCTTTTGATAGCCAGTTTTGTGTATAATACACATCACATATTAGTGGTCAGTTTTTCCCAAAGTAAACTGCCACATCCTTCTTCCTAGTCTTAGTCTGGAAGCTCCACTGAAACTTGTCCACCATGAGTGACCTTGCTAGTATTTGAAATACCAGTGGTAATAGCTTCCAGCATCACAACAACATGCGAGCCACCACAGTACAGTAAATTGACAGATGAGTCGTGGCAGTGTTTCGTTCTGTTGTACATAGGGACATTATGAGTCAGAACTGACCTGATGGTGCCTAACAACAATATGTACATGTATATAAGGTATGTAGACTGTAAATTATAACCTTCTGTCCACATCTTTTTGCTTTCATCTACAGCCAAGCATATCTTTCATGAACAGAACAGGCTTTTCTTCTTGAGTGACTCTCAGTCTAGTCATTGTGACTCATTTGGTCATTTAATTAGTGATAAGGAAGTACCTGATGACAAGTAATGAGACCATTTGTGTTTCTGTCCTAGGAGCCTTAGAGTGTATTCTGTTTTCTAGGGAAGGATTGACTTGTGAAAGAGGTAGGCCTTGAGGTGTGCCTTGAAAGAGTTGTTTATACCAGGAGAAGAATGAAAGCCTAGTAGAAGAAATAGAAATTCTAAAAGCCTGAAATTGGAAAATAACAGGTATATATATTCAGTAGATAGTCTAGAAGTGATCAGCCTGGGTGGTAATTTAGATTGAAGAAAGGGACTAGTGAGGCTTAATAGATAGTGTTTGTTTTATTGATCATGTATGTTGCCTTTATAGACAATGATGACATTTTTAAGGAGAAATGACTTAATTGTCATGGTTTAGTTTTTTTGTGCTGAGTGTTTTGTAGAAATTTTAGGTACTTCCCAATCACTAGGTGGTGCAAATGGGCTCTGGTGGCGTAGTGCCTAAGGCATTTGACTGCTAACCGGAAGTCTGGTGGTTCAAACCCACCAGCCACTCTTTGCAAGGAAGACTGGGCAATCTACTTTCCGTAGAGATATACTGCCTTGGAAACCCAAGGAGGGGTTGCTAGGAGTTGGAATCGACTCCACGGCAGTGAGTTTGGTTTCGTTTTTTGGTACTAACCTAAATGTTGGTAGTTTGGATATCTAGCAGTACTATGGAAGAAAGACTTGATGATCTGCTTCCATGCAGATTACAGCCAAGAAACCCCTATGGAGCAGTTCTGCTCTGTAAGACATGGCGTTGCTCTGAGTTGGAATTGACTGAATGGCAACAGATTTTTTTGTTCTTTTCTTTAAAAACCTGCATTAATTTGTTAACTGTTGACTATTTTACTCTTCCAGGAATGTGGGTTCTGTCCGTATTGATCAGAGATAGTGCTCGTAGTAAGACTATCAACAAACAAATGAAACAAATAGAGAACATTTGAGAAATTATGTGCTAAATTGAATGGTCAGGGATCCTATCAAATAAGGGGAGGGCTCAGTGAGGACCAGTGTTGGAAGGACAGATGGACTGTACACTGCTGCAGGTAAGAGAAGAGGCTGGTGTGGTCATAGGCTGACTAGAGTAGAGGAGGAGTATAGAGGAGGACAGAGAAATCAGTGTTTTTGTTAATCGAGCCAGGTCATGGAGGCCTTGAAAGCCAGGTATGAGTCTCAAAAACAGTTTTAATGATTGTGGTGGCTGAAGCAGAGATATGATTGTGGCACATATGTTTCTATATATCCTGATCTTTTTATCTTGACTTTCCTAAATGGGCAGCAAAAATCGCTATTATCAATTTGATTCCAACTCATACATATCCTACCTATAGGACAAATAGAACTGTGCCATAGGGTTTCCAAGGCTGTATGTAAATCTTTTTGGAAGCAGACAGCCTCATCTTTCTCTCATGGAACAACCACTAACCTTTTGGTTAGCAGCCAAATGCTTTAACCACTGCGTCACCAGAACTTCTAAATAGGCAACAAAGACTTATCATTTATCTTAATTTTGAGTTACTTGTTACAATTACTAGAATAGCTTTATTTTTGATTTTTTTGTTTTTTTTATTTTTTAAGGGAGAATCTGCTTTGTACAAAATTCCTTCTGGTGTCCTTTTTCCCTTCAATTAGGACTTTGATTTGCTGTAATAAGGTGGTTTCATAAAATTGTCAATATCAGCTTGTATACAATATAGAAGAGCAGGAAAATAGGGAAAGGTAATTTTCATATACAGTTCATTGCAAATTTAATAGTAGTTATGATATTTTGGGTTTTGGATGATTAAATTATTTTTCTGTTTACTGTGACTCATTCTGAACTTTTAACCCTTTCAGGTTTATTTATAGCATGGATTCTTATCCATGTTTTGTGTCATGAACTTCTTCTGTAGTTAGGTGACCTTTGTAGACTGCTACTTAGATTAATGTTTTAAAATGCACAGTATAAAGTAGGGTTACAAAGGAACCAGTTGTATAAAAATAGTTAATAAAATGTTAAAACACAAGCTTATTATATATTTGCTTCCTTGTATGATATGTGAAATCAGTAGATGTATTAGCTATTATGAGCATAGACAAGATTTTGAGAGATACGTATCAATTGTAAAGTGACATGAAAATGTACAATTTCTGTCAGTGATAAAGTCACAGGTGTATTGTTAATGTAGTTTTTTTACCTATCATTGAAAGTGAAGAACATGCTCAATGTTAGTAAAATAAGGTGTAATTTCCCTGTGCATGCACAAAGATGTTAGGTTAAGAAACTCTAATTTAGGGTGTTTTGACAGCTTGAATATTAATTGATGCCTTTGCAAAATGTCCTTTTTTCCCCCTCATTGTTTTTGGCTTTGAAAAACAGCAGTGTGAAGTTCATGGGTTCATACTTTTTTGTGTTATGATACCTGAGCAGAATTCTTTATTTTTCTAAAGTGCTACACAATTGCCTGATTGTATTTCCCTAAATATATTCTATATAATTATGACTAGATTTTATTATATTACATTTGTATGTAGCAGAAGCCAGCAGAAGGATTACATTGTTATAAATTTACTCAGATTGTTGATGCTCTTTATTTAGAATTCAGCTCATTTAAAAAATAGTCCAAAGTAGCATTTTTCCCCCAAAAGTTGGTATATTGTTGTATTAAAACTGTCACCTGCTAAGCATGAATTTTAACAAGTAGTATACTGAAAATCATAGTTGTAAGTATTAATTCTTTCACAGCCCTAGTCAGATAGGAGAAGTAATTGGCATGAATTGCTTTTGAAGGTGTGGTAGTGATTAAATGTTACTCTTGTGAAGTCAAGTATGTGCATAGTTTTAGTAAGTATTTAATATTCTTCACTTTTTTGTTTTAATTTACAAGTGGGGAGAAGATGGTTCTATCAGTGTCCCTGTATATAGTCGCTGATAAAGAGTTTACTTTGGTTAGTCATTTTATAAGGTAATGATTTTCCTCAAAAGTTACTAATTTTCTTGGTAGAATGACATATTTTGTTGAACGTAATTTTCCTACCTTAATTAGAAATAATTTATTTTTGGATTCAGATGTTTTTATCCCACTAAAGAAATGTCAAGATAGTTGTTTTTTTTTCCCCTGGAATTTGGCTGCTTGGTTGGTATGTACTTGCTAAACTAATTATAATCCCTAACTGATCATGTAATTGTTGAAAAACCTGATAAAAAGTGGACTTTGATCTTGAAGCTTCAGATGGTAGCAAGCATTCAGAAATTTCATGGGCTAGATCCAAAATATACATTCTTTTAAGAATTATGCTTAAAGTATTTATAATTTCTACCATTAGTGTTTTTTGTTCTTTGTTTTTTAAATCTGAACCCTGACATCAACCTTATGAGACAGGGCAGTTGATACATTTTTACAGATAAAAAAATTAAGACATAGTGAAGGTAAGGAACTTATTGAAGGTCATCTAGTACAAGCTATGCGAATATCTGTTCTTTGGTTTCTAGCTCTTGGCTATTTCCTTTGGACCTTGTACTAGAAACTGAGAGCCTTTTGGTATATTTTTACATTTCTGGAGTTAACTCACCTTCAATTTAACTTTTTTTTCTGAAAAGACTGTAATATGAATAACACTCATCAACAACAGAAACAAAAGCAGCGTTTATTCCTTCCTTGTCATCTTTATGATCTGCTGCTGGCGGCTTGTGGTCCTCAGGTGTGGAGCACAATGGGGTTTTAACTCCTAACATTGACTTAGAAAAGAAAAGCCCTCTGCTTTAGTTCCGCTGGGCCACCTGCTGCAGGGAGGAGTTGCAAGGGATTACTCACAGAAGATGCTGTGTCTCTGTGGGCGCTCTCCCTTTCACCAGCAAGATCATCACATAGAACTGATTGTTCTAAGCATATTTTGTATATTAATTTTAGTACACGTAAGGGAGCTCTGGTAGCATAGTGCCTAAGGCACTTGACTGCTAACCAGAAGGCAGGCAGTTCAAACCCACCAGCCACTCCTCAGAAGGAAGGTTGGGCAATCTACTTCCGTAGTTATACTGCCTTGGAAACCCAAGGAGGGGTAACTGTGAGTCAGGTCCAACTCCACGGCACATAACAACAACAACAAGGCATACCTTTATGTCTCTAATGGAGGAGGAGAGTGAGTGAGGCACAGAGATTCAGTCACTTGCTGAAAGTCACACAACAAGTAAGTGGTAGAGTTGTGATATGAACCCAAGCTGTGTGGTCCTAGAATCTGTACTCTTAATCACTGTCCACTACATACTTGCTAGTTGAATGTTTAGATATTACTTCTTCAGATTTAGAAAACTCAGCAGCAATGTTTTTATGCCAGCAATAATAATTATGATGATGATGATAATAATACCAGTAATAACAGTAATAGATACCTTCTATGAAATGTCAGCAGCACACCAGTCATTTTGATGTTGGGTGTTCTATTAATGCTTTATTTTGGCTGCCCAAATTTCTTTCTGGAGTAAGAACCCAGCAGAATTTTATAAGGTCATATAATAAGTGATATAGAAGGTAGTCAAACCAGCTTCCTTGTCTAGTTCTTAAATTATGCCTTAAGTACTTCTTATTGGAAACTCTGAAGATGCTTGTAGTAGTTGATGTATTTTTCCCTACAGTCAGACTCTTGAACAGCTTACAAATTCTACCCAAGTAAATTGTATTTAAAATAAATATTTACCCCTGACTCTCATAGTATTGTTTCTCAGTTATGGAGTTATTTGTTTGCTTTGTGAGAATTGTAAACATGTTAACAGAGCTCCGTGTTTTGTCCAGTAGGAGGTATCTGTATGAGTTTTTTAGGACCCTGTAGAATCTCTCACTTGCCAGTTACCCAATTTTGTTTTGAATACCCGATATTTCCAATTGGTACTAGAACATTACTCAAAGAGAATGTGCCAGAACTGCTGTTATCTATAATCAAGTCTGCCTGCTGTAGATGCATAATATAATTTTGTTACATTGTTTAATGTAAAATCCTTTTAAGAAAATAATTCCTTCACTACCAGCATGATCACTGAGATATTAATCAACCCTCAAACATAGGATACATGGGGTCTCTTGTAGGACTTGTATGTTTTTGGTTGAAAGTAGTAAGTCCTGTCTTCAAAGTGTGGTAACATGGTGGTGAGAACCACAAACTAATGTTATTTAAAATGAGTGCTTTTACGATATTTACAATGCTATATTTTTCTATGTATGTAGCCTATATATACATATAATACCCATGCTATAATGTTAAAATATATGTGAAGTGAGGATAAGTCAGATGGAATGGCATTAAACTACTTGTTTGGTTAAGACGTCAAGATAGTCTTAAGATTTATGTGCTGAACACACTTATTTCTCTAGTTCCATGCCGTAGTGCCTAGCTAATAGTTCTTGAAAAATGTTTGTTGAATGAAATGAGTTCACTTGCTTACAGCAGGGCAAAGAAGGGCAAAAGGAGGAGCATGATGAGTGAGATCGGAGATGTTAAATGTTTCATAAGGTTTTAGGGTAGGAAAATTCCAGAAGCCCATTGAAGAGATGGTAGGCAATCAGTCAAACTATGAGGTATTTTACAACCTTGGAAATAAACAGTTTTTCGCTATTTTACTTGTTTTTTGCCTCTTGGTTGCCCCTCTTTGGTGGACTGCCCCGTCAGTAGGAATATATGACACACCATCCATTAGGTAAAACAAAAATGTTGTGAAACCCACTTGGAAAAATCACAAGATCACAAATAGTAGTGACTGGCTCCCTTCCTGAAGTGAACGAGTGTTTTGATACGTTTGATATAATTCCAGTGTTTCAGACTTAATATTTAACGGATGCCTATAAAGTAGTATTTTCCCTTTTTACTAGTATCATAATGAAGTTTTTCTTTACTTTAACCTTTGAAAATAAGAAGTATGTTTTTGCAGAACTCTATAATCTTCTCTTGGTTACTTTTGATATTAATACTGTAAATGAAAAGACTAAATTTGCTGATTTTAGAAAGATAAATGTACAGAAAGGGGGCTTACAGGTGAAATTGGCTAATAAATTAAAAATATTCACCAGTATATAATTTTTCTATTCTTTTTTAAATTTTAAAATCATCCTGCTTGTGTATTTGAGGCAGGTAGGTAGCCAAATCACAAGATAAAATCTCTCCACTGCCTAGGATAACAGTTAAGTTCAGTCCTGTCAATAATTAAGCTGAGTTGGTAGAATGACATTATTTCCTAATGTCTGAAACAATCAGGTCTCTTTATGAGGACATCTGTAATTCAAGATCCATGGTGTCTGTTATACATCATCCAGTGATGTCAGCTGAGCTGTTGAAAAATCCCGTAGAAAGAGCAGGTAGGTTGAAGGTCCTATCCAGGGAGGTTCCTTCAGTAAGTGCTGTCAGTCTATTTTCAGCAAATAATGAAGTCTTCAGTATGACTCCTTGGAAGGAGGCCTTGGAAGGAGGCACATAAAGTGATCTCAGATCAGGTTACCAGCACTCCCTTCTGTGTAGCAGTGCCATTTATACTAAAATGTACTCTCCATGTGCGCAGGGATTGTGTGTTGTTTTATATACTGTTGTATCCCTAGTTCCTTGCACAGTGCCTAGTAGGTGTTATTTGTTACTTATTTCATAAATATTTGTTGAATGAGTGAATGAATGATTGATTTAAGGATACTCTGAATGTCAAGGCCTTGTGGGAACTCATTTCCTTTTCTTGGAAACTAAAAAGTGTATTAGTCCTGATCACATATCTAATTTTTACCAGCAACAACTGTAGTTCTACTGTTTTGTTCCTTACATATAAAAGTATCCTAAGAGGCATTGGAGCTCCCAAAGTCAGGTAGTCATCTAATTACCTTCAATTTCCACCTCTCATCAAAGTATAATTTTAAGATAAGCTGCTAGTTGAAGAAGGTATCCAGTACCATTTCCCTGGAAGGACGTAGCCTAGAGGATGAAATGAACACTTTTCATATTCCTTTCCAAAATGTCAATAGAGCTGGGTCTAAAAAGAACTGAAGGGAGTACTAGGGGCAATGTGGTAAGTTATTTTTGTAGTATACATGTCTGAATTTTAATTGTGCCTTGGTTTGGGGAGGACTAACTGACCTATTGACAATTAGGATTTATACATGTATGTTTGTGGCTCAGGGGGCAGGTAAGCCTGTGGGAACTAGATGCATGGAAATGGAGTTAGAGAAGGAAAACAAAAAAACTATGAAAGCATCACAGTACCATGGGGATGGTGTGTAGAGTATAGGAGTATCCATTTTTGTGTAAAGTATTCTGCTCAAGGGTTTATTGTGTTTTTTACTGAGAGGTTTTAAGGTATTTCCTGAAACAGTTTCTGTAACTGCACCATGTCTTTCTCTTACCTCAGCTATTCCAAAGACCTAACGCGCTTGCTGTCCAGCAGTTAACAGCTGCGCAGCAGCAGCAGTATGCACTGGCGGCTGCTCATCAACCTCACATTGGTAAGTCCCTAAACCTGTTACTGCTTTCTTCTAGGTGCTGCCACCACTTTAGGTCAGCTGTTTAGACTGGTTATAAAAGTCTAATAAACAAATTCCTGAGACAGGGTAATTGGCCTTTTCCTTTAGTCCAGTCCTCTCCTTCCACAGTCTATGGGTTTTGGCATGTCTTGTAGACATCAGCTCCTAAGGCTTCTTTCAGTGTCCAGCTTTTGCCACACTTCACCTATTTTGAGATTTAAAGTATTTATTATAGTAGTGACTGGCATCAACTTTTTTAGTAAAATTGAGTGAAGTAGATGAAATAGCAATAATCTCACCCTTTTTTGGGGACTCTATAGACTGTAAATATATCAACTTTTTATCTTATTAAGTAGGAAGTATCACCTATAAATCATTTCCAAATAATATGCATTGACCATTTAAAAAAAATATTCTCCTGTAATTACTGGTTTTTAAAGTAACTTTGCCCTTTTCCTGTAGCAATTGTTAAAAAAATTGACCTATACCTTTTAAAGAGTCTTCAAAACAAAGTGTTATAACTATAAACAAGTAGTAGAAGAAATACTTTTTTAATATGCTAAAATGGTATAATTGAATGAGAAAGAAAATCACCAATCAAGATTTGTGGCATGCTGTGAAAGAAATGATTGCTTTTAACCTTAAAAAATTAAGGCCAGGTATAAAAGCCTTGGCCTGGGTCTGGTATTTTACAACTGTAGATGGTAGTTTTTATAGAACTACACACACATATATAGCCTATATACTTTTTTTTTTTTTTTTTTTTTTAGGAAATTGTTTTAGGGGGAAATAAATCCTCCCCTCCATCTCATTACAAAAGTCTCTTAAATTGCCCTATTTTAGTATTTTAATTTTAACAACTTTTTAGAAATTATGCTGAATTTAAAACTGCATAAATAGTTTTAATTGTGTTTCTTTAGGAAAAATGAAAAAAAAAAAAAAAGATTTTAGTATAGGAGTTATTTTATCTTTTTTTCCCAAACTCCTCTGCTCTTAATCTATCTTCTCCCCCTGCTCCAAAAAAAAAAAAAAAAGCTTTCACCTGTAGCCTGGAATGAATAGCTAAACTGTGTAGGTATTTGGTAGGGCTGTAGTTTTAGTCAACTTTGTTTTTACTGACAGGTATGTTTTCAGCAGGTTTAGCGCCCGCTGCATTTGTCCCCAACCCATACATCATCAGTGCTGCCCCCCCTGGGACGGACCCATACACAGCTGGACTGGCTGCAGCAGCAACACTTGGTGAGACATTCTCCTGCATGAGGGACTTTCTCACCTGCTATAAAGTCATTTGAGATAGCCATGTGTTCTTTATACTCTTTCCAAAATCCATGTCTCCAATGGAGATTTATCTCCTGATACCCAGTGCCATCAACCCCTGAGATCTTCCTAAACTGCAACATGAGCTCCTCAGACTTAAACTTGTCTATTGGTGAATTACTATCTACCCACTGAATAGCTGCATTTAATCCATGGAGCTACCAGTTGCTTATGTAGATTTCTGGACTATTCTTCCTTGTCTTCAGTTGTCCCTACTACTTCTAATCTACCATAGTTCTGGTCCTTACACTGTCTATGTGAAATGAATTTTTGTAGTTGGCCTCTTCTGTATTATTAATTTCTTTGCCTCTTCCTCCATCCTCCCATTTCATTTAAGAAAATAGTCTTAAATATAAATCTTACCATTTCACCTTTCTGCTTAAAACCCATTATTGTTATCTTTTATTTACCTTAGTATGACATGCTGCAGTTATTATTAAACATGCTTGATCAGCAGAACCTACTTGAGTGTCGGGGTGGGGGTTTTCCTTGGAATCAGTATTTTTGAGGAGTTAGCACATAATTCTGAGGGATTAGGGTAGGGGTGAGACCCTCTGTGTATATAGCTTTCTCCATGACTTGTGTTGGACGTCTCTATACATGCAACACTCTTTTCCCCTCAGATTGGCTACCGTTTGCTTACACTATACATTCTGATTTTTGTTTACTGCAGTTAATGTACTGCTTTAGGCTTCTTGTGTCTTTGCTTTAATGGCTTCTTCAGCTATGGATTAGTAAACTGGTTACATTCTTTGCCTGGGGTACTCCTTAGCTAGCATAGTCAACCCCTTAGAGACTTCCTTACTGAGCCTTTGCTCTTCTTTCTCTTACTAATGACTGTATTATATTTGCTTGTGGATGTATAAGGGAGTGCCCTGTCTCCCCCTGTCTCCCCCTTTCCAATGAGATGGAACTCTTTCAAAACCAGGCAGCTTTGTTATATGACTCTTTGGGACTCAGTTGCTGTTGACTCAGTTGCTGTTGACACAGTTGTTGTCTCTAGAGTGGGTTCATAAATGTATAGTGGATTGAATTCAACTTCAAGGCAAACTAAACTGTCTTCCAAAGTAAATGTTGTTGTGGGGGGCGATCCTTCTTAGTCATGTAAATCATGACTAAATATTATTGTTAAGATTTTGTTTTTTTATTATGCAGTATACAATTTGCAATTATAAACTCATGCAGTATAGCTACCTTTCTTAGGATTTTCTGTAGAAGTCTACAGAATTCTGTAGACGTGTTCCCATGAGTTACGATGGGAACATAGTGCGCTTCTTCTCTCTCCCCAGCCTTTGTTAGTAGGATGATGTTTCTTAACCATCATTACAACTTATTGAGCACTTTTTTTTTTTGCCAGGCATTGCCGCATGCTTTCTTTCATGTCAGTTATTAAAAGATCACTTTATAAATTAGAAATTGGGATTCAGAGAATTGCCTGGTTTGAGGTCACACAATTTAAATGTTGTAAAGTTAGGGTTTGAACAGAATCTAACTCCAGTGCTTATGTACTTTACTACTGCATTATATAATGCTTTGGCTATCTTGAATTGTCTATACTTCTTTAGATGTCTGTTTTTCTCCTAACTTAATATATGTTATTTGAAATAAAGAACTGGTCTTAGAGACAACACACGTTGATGCTGAGATCATAGTTTGATGATTAAGAACCTTGCTCTTTGTGCTATCAGCTGAGCCAAACTGAAAATGACTTAAAATATACTGTGGAATTGTGTATTCTTAGGTAGTGGAGGGTGAGTGAAAAGTGGAAGACCCTCAAGGAGATGAATTGACACAGAGGCTGCAACAACAGGCTTGGGTATAGCAAGGATTGTGAGGAAGTCTCATAACCAGGCAGTGTTTCATTCTGTTGTACACAGGGTCACTATGAGTTGGAGCTGACTCAGCGGCATGTAACACCAACAACACATAGTGTCAATCACACAAAATCTAAGCAGGCGTCCTGGTGAGGCAAGCTAAATCAACATTGTGTCCTGGGGCATTTTCCTGAATTCAGTCATAGGGCACATGGTAAGGGTAAAGTAGGAGAAATGCCAATTGAGAAAACTTAAAGGATAATGTTAATGCCTATGGTAAGAGCAGTCTGTACCCACTTGAGGTATACTTTCTTGGCTTTTGGGAAACCTTCATTGCAACCACTCTTTGTCTTTAACTTGGAAGTGTGGTTTTTAGATTCTTCAGGTTCATGCAAAACTAAATTTTTCCTAAAGTAGTGAATATTCTAACATAGCTTTTCTAAGTAGTACCTTCCATTTGCACCGAGGTGCACCCTTGCTTATAAACAGAGTTTCTTGATCTTGGCTTAAACCCACAGGTACAGAAAATACCATGTTGGAAATGTCAGAGCATATTATTGACCAGTGATTCAGTTTGACTTAGTTGTGATTTAGAAGCTTAAAATGAAGGGACAAAAAATATGTACCAATTTATCTGGACTTAAGAAAGAATGTGTTTCTCTAGAATTGTCAGAGTAGCAGTGATGTTTGAAACAGCTCATTGGAATTGCATTATGAGGCATGATAATTAATGAATAAAAGTCATACATATTTAACTCTGGTCTTAACTGAGTTTAAATTAGCGATGTGTTTGAGCAGAGCTGAGGGGAAACCCTGGGTGGCAAATGTTTCTTGCCATCAGCTTCAGACAAGAATTCTATGATTTAGATTTCTGCCATATCCAGGTTGCTATCTGCATCACTCTGTTACCTCTCTTGCATAGCAAAGACTGCAGTGCTGAACAGTTAATTGGATTAAAACAGAATGTTTAGTTTTGTTTAGACTACACAGTAGCAAGTCTGTGACATTCAGTCAAGCTGCTGTATTTTTGTAGGTACTTGTGTTCAACTTTTACTTCATGTATTTAAAATTTTGTGTAGTCATGTCTGATGGTGGTTGTGTGGGGTGAGTTTTGTGATGGTAGGAAAACCAAGCATCTTGGAGATTAAACTGTCAGTTGAGTTTCTGGGTTTTGTCAGAAGACTGATACATTCATACCTCTGGAGTTAATGAAGCCCTGGGATCCTTGTCCCAGTCAATCTTCTCAGGCGCCTCTAGCTGCCATTCTTACCATTGAAAGGACACAACTTAACCTGTGTTCTATTCCTTTACTTTAAACCCAGGGACTCTCCATTCCTTCCTTCCAGCAAACTATATAGTTATCCTACATCTTCCAGGAGCCTCTAGCTGCCATTCTTAGCATTGAAAGAAGGACACAACTTAACCTGTGTTCTATTCCTTTACTTTAAACCCAGGGACTCTCCATTCCTTCCTTCCAGCAAACTATATAGTTATCTTACATCTTGCACCTCGCCCAAGGAAAAATGAAAAATGCTTTCTTCCTAAGGCTGGTTCCTTCATCGTTTCTTAAACCTGTCCCCTCCAACTTTTATCAGTTATTCTTCCTTTTGATCTCTCTTTGTTCTTCACTGGTTTCTTCCTTTGGTCATATTACTGACATTGGAAGAATTAGGTGTGAGGATCTTGTCGTAATAGTTTCTTTTTTTTTTTTAGGATTAGTAATTAGCTAGAATGAATCAGTGTATTCATAAGTTAATATTTATAGTAGAATCTGCTGAGTCAGATATAGTCTTTGGAAAACCCAGGCACATTCTCACTCGTATAAACTTTCCTTACCTTTCTCTTGCTATTTTTAGGCCCGGCTGTGGTCCCTCACCAGTATTATGGAGTTACTCCCTGGGGAGTCTACCCTGCCAGTCTTTTCCAGCAGCAAGCTGCCGCTGCCGCAGCAGCATCCAATTCTGCTAATCAGCAGACTACCCCACAGGCTCAGCAAGGGCAACAACAGGTAAATGTAAACAGTATTTAACCCTGTCTAAGTGTGACTTAGTTATTGTGTATAATTAAAAAGTAATGTTGCTCCTAATGGAGAAACATTGTGAATAGGTGAGTTCTTTGTTCTGTGTGTATATATACTAAATTCAGGCTCAGACTGTTTACTGAATGCCTGTTTTATATCAAATATTTTCAGTATAATTAGGCGAAGTAATAGCATTACTCACTTTGCAGAGAAAAAACTACTTAGGAGGTTGTTGAATTAAAGATTACATAACTAGCAGGTGGCAAAGTGAGTCCTCAAGCTGATAGTATATTTTCTTTCTGCCATATCATAGCTGCCTTCTGAGCACCATTCACAGATCACTTCACGCTCTTGCAAGTGGCTTGCCATCACAGAGTGTTTCCTAAAACAGTTTATTTACAGCACATATTTATTGCTTATAAATCTTGAATACACATTTTAACGTATAGTAATAACAGCTTCTTATTTGAGCTAGGAAAGGATAGTTAGATGCAAAGCTAAGTATGTTTTATTTTAAATAGTTTTTTCCTGATTACTAAAGTAACATCTCTTTTCTCCTGGAAGTTGTGATAAATTGACAAAACTGAAAGAAAAAAAATCATCCTAAATCCTCATGTCACAGCAAACCAATATTAACACGTTTGGTATCTGTCATTCTAACTTGTTACTTAATTAACTTCTCACAAAATTGGGATTATTCTGTCTACATGGTTTTATATCCAAATTAATATCCTTTTAAATTACATCTTTATAAGCGATGTTTAAATCCATCATAAGAGTATACCAAACTTTATTTAAGCCAGCTTGTTACAATTTGATATTTAAAAAAAAAAAAAAAACCTCATTGCCGTTGATTCGGATCCGACTCATAGCGGCCCCTCCTTGGGTTTCCGAGGTGGTATCACTACAAAAGTAGATCGCCCAACCTTGCGTCTGAGGAGTGGCTGGTGGGTTTGAACTACTAGCCTTCTGGTTAGCAGTCAGATGCCTTTAGGCACTAAGCCACCAGAGCTCCCATGATTTGATATATAACTTAGCAATATTTTGGTGTTATAAATGAGATTCTGTTTAACATTCTTTCCATGTATCTGTGACTAGTTCCTTAGAATAAAGTCTTAGAAATGGATTTTTTTTTGGGACAACTGATAGAGCATTTAGTCTTTTGATAAGTATGGACAAGTTAAAGCTGTCTTTTAAGTCAAAGTATCATGTTTAGAACTATACATATGACATGATACAAACATGAGTTCTTTGCTTTTCAGTAGTCTTACTAAGAGGGGATATGTTTAATTTTGTAGATTCCACAGTTACTGGAAAAATGCAGGTCTTGAATTTCTAGCTCTTTTATCCTGGGTCAATATTTTTATAGAAAGGGATTTTTTGCAAGCTCATAAGTGATTTTCTTTGCATTGCATACAATTTGAGAACCAGATATGTAAGGAGTTCAGCATATAATTTATTGACAGACTAAGTGATCCCTATGAAATAAATTTCTTAATAGCTGCTCTTTGTGATAGTCTGTATTTCTTTGTATGATATTTGTGTTTAAACGGCTGCCAAATTATTTTGGATTTAAGATGGAAATAATTGCTGTTTTACTATTTACTGAACATTCTCTGTGTAAAGATAAGTGCTCTGCATATTGTTTGTATTCCTTATCTTAATTCTGATAAATGCATGACTTACCATTTTACTATTGTGGAAATGGAATTTTTGTGCTTGGGGTCACACAAATACTAGGTTCCTGAGATTTTCAGTCTTCACAACTGAGGCTGTTTTCTCACCATATTGTGGTATCAGGAATTATAGAAAACCTCAGATCTTGTCTTTGCACTACTATTAACTGGTTACAGCAAAGACGAGTGGAATAACTTCTCTAAATGCAGATTTCTTAGCTATAAAATGGGCTTGGTAATCATTCATAATATAGGCTTTTCTGTCATTCACAATTACAAACACCACTATGCAACAGGTATCATTAATTTTTAATAAGTAGCCATTATTTTAGTTCCAGTGTTTTTGTAAGTTTTTAGTGCCAACTTTTGAAAGAAAATGTGATTTTCCTGGTGAACTTCTTTGTCATAGTCACTGAAATGAAAGAGTCTTTAAGCTTTGCTTTTGTCCTTTTTGACCTTTACATTTTAGTAGAAAGCAGATGTGTTCTAGGCACACAAATAATTCCAAATCTAATTGATAGAAGTTTCAGGGGAGTTGGTGACATTCCAGCTAAAACATTACCTTACTTCCTGTTTCATCCTTCTTCAAGGTTCCTTTGACATTTAATAAAAAAACAACTTTATTCTTTTCTAATTCTTGTTTAAAAAATTTTAAAAATAATTGTTTTAAAAAGAGAATTCTGGATGTTGAGTTGAAACTATGCACAAGTAGGAATTTTTGTATTAAATAATTACATTTTTAGAGAAGAGTTTAGAATGGTTTCTGAGCTTTCTAGATTAGTCAACACTGTGTAGATAATGATTGTATTAAGCACAATGGGAGACTATAGAAGGAAGAAAGATTATTAAACAGAATATCCCATTGAGCACCTGCTTGCTTATTATTTATAGTTTTCAAACACTATTTGAACCAGTACTTTTGAAAACAAATTTAAAGATACTTCACGCTTACAATTTCATTACAAGTGGCTTGCCAGCACAGAGTGCTTCTTAAGACAGTTTATTTACAGCACATATTTATTGCCTATAAATCTTAAACTCATTTTAACATACAGTAATAACAGCTTCTTATTTGAGTTAGGAAAGGATAGTTAGACACAAAGCTAAGTATGTCTTATTTTAAATAGTTTTTTTTCTGATTACTAAAGTAGCATCTCTTTTCTCCTGGAAATTGTGATTAATTGGCAAAACTGAAAGAAAACAATCATCCTAAATCCTCATGTCACAGCAAACCAATATTGATATTGGTTCAGCTTCTGCACTGACAAAAAAGGTAGTAAACCCACTACTTGGACAATTATTGTTTTTTTAACTTGTGTTTTATTTATTTATTTCTCTCTCTCTCTCTCTTTAATTGTGATTTGGGTGAAGATTTACAGAGCAAATTCACTTTCCATACAGCAGTTCACATACACTTTGTCTCATGACATTGACCACAGTTTACTACAGTGCAACAGCACCCCTCCCACTTCCTCCCTATAGTTACCTCTTCCCA
>NW_006922020.1:1274715-1334933 GCF_000298275.1 Orycteropus afer afer
CCCTCTGAGTAGTTGACCATGGTAGCAAGGCACCATTTTTTTTTTTCCCCAAATGACTTTGAGTTTTGGTCCACATTGTTCTCCCTCTCTATCTAGGATCTCCTACATAAATCCCCCTCTGAGTAGTTGACCATGGTAGCAAGGCACCATCTAGTTCTTCTGGTCTCATAGTCATACAGGCTGTGGATCACATGATATACCAGTCGTTAGGACTAATTGTTTCCATGAATCTTTAGTTTTCTTCATTCTTCTTTGTTCTGGATGAGGAGAGATCCATCATTGCATCTAGATGGCCGCTTGCAAAGTTTTAAGATCCCATTCGCTACTTGCCAAAGTAGGAGGTGGAACAATGTTTTATGTAGTATGTTATGCCAATTAAGCTTGATGTCCCCTGCACCTATGGTCCTGAGTCTACAGGTTCAAGAAATTTGCTCCCTCTGGGTAGCTGGCTGTGGCCAAGAAGTGACTACAACCTTGTCCCTTGTCAGCTCTACTATATCCCTGGGAATTCTTACAGATCATACAAATACATTTATAGGACCATTGTCGGACAATGTTTTTTGTAAATAAATATTTAGTCACTTTTGTTTGACTTTAAAATGTTACTTCTGAAATTTTGCGTAGTTCTGTAAAATTCATAGACTTGATAGCTGTTGATGAAATTAAAATAGGAAAAATGGCAGTTTATATAAGAACTTTGACTTACACTCATTGTACCACACATAGTTCTAGAAAGTTAATAAAAGGAAATAGATGTTGCTTTTGACTACCTCTTTCTTAAGGCAACTTCTCCCATTGGTGGCAGGTTCCCCCCGCGCCAAGCTCAGTTTACTATGCCCGATGAGAACAGTGATTGTAGTGCTCTGAATTTTTTGCTGTGCAGCACTTTTGAACTAATAGTAATCACCATATTTCTGTACATGCTATTTGCTTTTCCTAGAGTGAGGTCTTTCTTGGGTTATTGGGTAGACATGCCCTAAATCATGGTTAAGAACTGCCCTGTACAATCTCTCTGGACTCTTCTATGTGGATTGAGGCATTCCTTTTTATGTAAATTTGGTTGGACACCTTAGGTTACAAACAGAAATAGTGCACAATACTTGACAATAATAAAAATTGGCTATTGGTTATTGATTACAGGGAACCAGGCATGTGTCTGGGATACAGTTTTTCTAATCCTTGTAGCAGATCTACAATATTAGCTGTTATTCTCACTACTTAGATATAAGGAAATAAGAGACTTTGGGTAAATTAAGTGTTCACACATTTCTTTTTGCCAGTGTGGACAACGTTGTTAATCTTATGCTCATTTAATAAATATTTAATTGATTAGTAGTTGAAGACAATTAAAACAAATTCACAAGAGCCAAAATATGACCTTGATAATATCCCTCCTGAATTTAGAGACCATCTGAAGAATAGATTTGAGGCATTGAACACCAGTGACTAAAAACCATAGGAATTGTGAGATGACATCAAGAATATCATCCATGAAGAAAGTAACAGATTAAAAGGACAAGAAAGGAAGAACAGACCAAAATGGATGTCAGAAGAGACTCTGAAACTTGGCCTTGAGTGGAGAGTAGCTAAAGCAAATGGAAGAAATGACAACATAAAACAGCAAAATAGAACATTTCGAAAGAGCATCTCGAGAAGACAAAGCCAGTTACTATAATGAAGTGTACAAAGACCTGGAGTTAGAAAACCAAGAGGAAAGAACACGCTTAGCATTTCTCAAGCTGAAAGAACTGAAGAAAAAAATCTAAGCCTTGAGTTGCAATATTGAAAGATTCTAGGGGCAAAATATTGAATGATGTAGGAAGCATCAAAAGAAGGTAGAAGGAATACACAGAAGTCACTGTACCAAAAAGAACTGGTTGATGGTCATCCATTTCAGGAGGTGGCATATGTTCAAGAACCAGTGGTACTGAAGGAAGAAGTCAAGGCTCTCCTGAAAGAATTGACAAAGAACAAGGCTCCAGGAATTGACGGAGTGCCCATTAAGATGTTTCAACAAACGGATGCTGTGCTGGAGGCACCCACTCAGCTATGCCAAGAGATTTGGAAGACAGCTACCTGACCAGCTGACTGGAAGAGGTCCCTATTTGTACCCATTCTAAAGAAAGGTGATCCCATAGAATGTGAGAAATTATCGAACAAAATCATTAATATCACATGGAAGTAAAATCTTACTGAAGATAATTAAAAAACAGTTGCACCAGTATATTGAGAGAAAGCTTCCAGAACTGCATGCTGGATTCAGAAGAGGACATGGAACATGGGATATTATAGCTGAGGTCATATGGATCTTAGCTGAAAGCAAAGAATACCAAAAAGATGTTTACTTGTGTTTTATTGACTGTGCAAAAGCATTTGATTGTGTGGATTATAACAAAGTATATATCACATTGAGAAGAATGGGAATTCCAGAACATTTAATTGTACTCATGAGGAACCTGTACATAGACCAGAAGGCTGTCATTGAACAGAATAAGGAGATACTGCATGGTTTGAAATCAGGAAGGGAGTACATCAGGGTTGTATCCTTTCACCATACTTTCTCAATTTGTATGCTGAGCAAATAATCCAAGAAGCTGGTTTATATAAAGAACATGGCATCAGGATTGGAGGAAGACTCATTAACAACCTGTGATACACAGATGGCACAATTTTGATTGCTGAAAGTGAGGATGACTCAAAGCACTTACTGATGAAGATTAAAGACTACAGTGTGCAGTATGGATTCCACTTCATTATAAAGAAAACAAAAATCTTCAACAACTGGTCCCGTAAACACCTCTATGTGCATGGAGAAAGGATTGAAGTTGTCAAGGATTTCATATTACTTGATTCTACAGTCACCATCCATGGAAGCAGCAGTCAAGAGATCAGATAATGTATTGGCATTGGGCAAATCCGCTGCAAAAGACCTCTTTCAAGTGATGAAGAGCAATGATGTTTCTTTGAAGACTAAGGTGTGCCTAACCCCAGCTATGGTATTTTCAGTCACCTCTTATGCATGTGAGAGCTGGACAGTAAATAAGATGGAAGAAGAGTTGATCCTTTTGAGTTGTGGTGTTGGAAAAGAATGCTAAGAGTACCTTGGATCTATTCTGGAAGAAGTGAAGCCAGAATGCTTCTTGGAAGTGGGAATGGCCAGACTTCATCTCACCCACTTTGGTCATGTTGTCAAGAGGAACTATTCCCTGGAGAAGGATATCATGCTTGCTAAAATAGGGAGTCAGTGAGGGAGAGGAGGGCCTCAATGAGATGGATTGATACAGTGGCTGCAAGGATGGGTTTAGATACAGCAAGGATCATGAGGCTGGCACAGGACTAGGCAGTGTTTCGTTCTCCCGTGCATAGGGTCGCTGTGAGTTGGAGATGACTTGACGGCATGTAACAACAACACAACAAAAGTATTGTTTCCCTTTTACATTTTTTACTGTATGGGTACCAAGAAAAATTTGTACCTAGGTTCCTGACCACATTCTAACTTTTCTAAATACCACAGTGCAATTGAAAGTGATCTGATAAGAACTCCGCCTTTGATTGTAAAATACATTGTTATAAACTTTGATAATGTTAGGCTTGGTCTGTGGGTTTTGCATTTTACATGCTGCATATATAGATCTTGTGAAATAAATTCTTCAGAGCATTCAGAATAAGAATGATTACCAACATCTTGATACCTGTGTTTTGTTACTAAAAGGTAGATAGATCCTTTATCACAGAGGCCAGAACTGGTATTCTGCACTGAAATGTCAGTGTTCTTGACTAATACTCATCTCCGTTTAGATTGCTGCGTGTTTGTGGAATTTAAGAGAGGAGAAATAGAAACAGTCAGGTCAGAAGCCTCCTAAATCAAATCTGGTGAGCTCATTTTGGGCCATCTGGGCCTTGATGAATGGGAATAGAGTTAAAGGGTAGAGAAAATATTCTTTTTCTATATAAAGAGAATATAGCTTCTTTTGTATTTTTACTTTTAGAGAGATATTCTAATTTAAATATATGTCTAAAACGTCCACCCCAACTCAGTCACATTCTTCCTTCTTACCCACTTTTGTCAGAGCACTGACATTCTATAATTAGTTACTTGTTTATTTTTTGTCTCTCTCATTAGAATCAAAGTACCATGAGGGCTGTCCCGTCCCCCCCCCCCCCCCCCCCCCCCCATTGCTCTGGTACCTGCCACTTGGTAGGCATTAAATAGTTAAGTAATAAATAAATCATCACTTTCATATGCTTTTGTTTACTTATAAAGGGAGTAAGTTTAAGAATGATAGAATGAAATTTCATTATGAGATTTTTTAAAAGTAAATTTATATTATTCTAATAGCCATGCCATATTAAACCATTTAGGGAAAATCCCAACCTTTAATTTTTGAGTTGACCCAAAATGATTGCACACTGGATCATAGATCTTTCCATCAGAAGTAAATAATTGATACACTTTTGTTTCCCATTCCCAGGTTCTCCGTGGAGGAGCCAGTCAGCGTCCTTTGACTCCAAATCAGAATCAGCAGGGCCAGCAAACAGATCCACTAGTGGCAGCTGCAGCAGTGAATTCTGCCCTTGCATTTGGACAGGGACTGGCTGCAGGCATGCCAGGTAAGGTGGCGTTATTGTTTCTAGTGTCTTGCCCAAGAAAAGAAAGTTTGTTGATTGGGGGAGATTGAGGGAAGAGTGGGTGATGCTTCAGCTCACTTAGGCTCATGATTTGAGGACTGGCAAGGATGACACACACTTGCCCTCACTTAGACCCTATAGTTCATTGATGAGAGCATCTAATTGTTCTGAGCCAGTCTTATGTATTGGGAGTATTATTAGAATATGCTCTTTACCTTTAGTGATGATCTGTTTTTTCCCTGAGAGTTAGGAATTGAAGGAGTGGCTAAACTAATTTAGCTTCACCCTAAGGCTTTAGTCTTTATACTGATGGTTTTGAAGAACATCATTAGGTAGAAATTCTTTCTGGGTCTTGATACAGTGTGACCTTATATTTTTAGCATTTCTCCCAAACTAATAGTGGATATGCTTTTTAGCTGCTTACCTCTGACACACACACACACACACATACATACACATTTGGAGCTCTGGTGGTGCAGTGCCTAAGGCATTTGACTGCTAGCCAGAAGGTTGGAGGTTCAAACCTACCAGCCACTCTGTAGAAGGAAGACTGGGCGATCTACTTCTGTAAAGATTACTGCTTTGGAAACCCACTGGGGGTTGCTGTGAGTCAAAATCAACTTGGTGGTAGTAGGTTTGGTTTATATACATATGTATACATACACACACATATACACACACAGGCAAAATTTAATAACTGTTTTATTATCTCACTGTCAACTGGTCCTGCACTTTCTTGTAGATTGAATGCAGTTGGAAATTCTCTCTTTGAAACAGGTCCTTGTGAGACCTCAGCATAAAAGCGTATGAATCCTTTTTGGTTCTGGAGCATAGCCAGATTAATTGAAGTTTTTATGAATTCAGGGATCTAACTTGCATCAAGGAGCTCTGGTAGCGTAGTGCCTAAGGCACTTGACTGCTAACCAGAAGGCTGGCGGTTCGAACCCACCAGCCACTCCTTGGAAGGAAGGTTGGGGAATCTACTTCCATAGTGATAGTGCCTCGGCAACCCAAGGAGGGGTCGCTATGAGTCGGGTCCAATTCGACGGCACATAACAACAACAACTTGCATCATGCTTTGTTAGTTACAAAGCATTTAATATTTTGTTAGTAAGCTACCTGCAGTTTTTCATATGACTCAAAGTAAAATTTGGAGATTTCATCTCAAA
This sequence comes from Orycteropus afer afer, assembly GCF_000298275.1. Classification (NCBI taxonomy): domain Eukaryota; kingdom Metazoa; phylum Chordata; class Mammalia; order Tubulidentata; family Orycteropodidae; genus Orycteropus; species Orycteropus afer. The sequence continues at coordinate 1,280,514 of NW_006922020.1, forward strand.
GGGTATGAAAAGTTCCTGTTAGTTCAGGACTGTGTAGATTTTTCATGATTGTTGTAACTAATTCTAGCCCCTATTATTTGTGTAGTCGAGAAAACATTTAAAAAAAAGTATATTTTGTTGGTGATAACTTTGGTAAGCTCTCACACCCTTTAATAATGCCAAAATTGATTGCTATATGAAGCACTTTGAAGAGCACATATCCTCTATCCTTCCGAATTCCCTTTTTAACACTAGCAGATGATAAATAACAATATGTTCCCCTTACTGAGCTCTTGATAATTGCCTGACATCATGCTAGATGCTTCATATTCATCTTTTAGCTTAATCGTCACAGGAACTCTAGGCGATAGGTACTATCTATCATGCTCATTTTACAGGTGAGGTAATGGACATCCAGGCATTCAGGGATGTACAAATATTTAAGTGGTGGGGCCAGGATGTAAATACAGGTCTTTCTGATCCCAAATCTCATTTTGTAACTTTACAATATGCTGGTTTCCAGGAGACATGTGGACATTTGTTTGGTTAACACATATTTCTGTGTTGGCTTAATATTCTCAGGTTATCCTGTCTTAGCTCCTGCTGCTTACTATGACCAAACTGGTGCCCTTGTGGTGAATGCAGGAGCAAGAAATGGCCTTGGAGCTCCTGTTCGGCTAGTAGCTCCTGCTCCAGTCATCATTAGTTCCTCAGCTGCTCAAGCAGGTGAGCTTACTTCTCAGTACACTTTATGTTAGAGATCTTAAAAGTGAGCATGATGATGATACTCCTTGAAGTATTTTGGAATACTCTTTACTGGATAGTTTTCATGAAGCAACTTTACACCACAGTATTTCAGAGAGAGAGGGAGAGTCAGAAGCAGCAAATGATGTCGGTAGATTCTGATTCTTTTGGGGTCATATGCTGGTTAACAGCAAGGACTGCATCCACTGAGAACATGGGAAGTTGGATTATTCACACAAAATGGCATTGTTGGTAGATGTGCAGGGCTAATTTCATAGAAACCCAAGTCATTAATTTATGATAATGTTTTTCTTTTGCTTTCTTTTTATTTGAGGGGAAGGAGAGGTAGGGGTTATGGGATAGGGAGAGAGGAAGAACACTGTGTGAAGTGACAAAGAATAATATTTTGGGGGTAGATGACTTTTTTGGATTTAGGAATAATAGAACATCTAGAAGAGAAGCGGCTTGCTCTAAAAAGTTGTAAGAATATGAAGGACTTCAGTATATGGATATCATGGTTCATAAAAGAAATCTCTATCTAGATATTTGTGTAATTGGGGATTTTAGGAAGTAATTGTATTTAAGATGGGTACATTTGATGTTTGAGTCTAGGGAATCACTCTGCAGACACTTCAAGGCTGGCATCATAGTGAACTTACTCCAGTGGTATTTTGGATTCAAGTTGAAAATGGAAATAGAAACTAAAAGCTTCAGGTGAAAGGATCAAAGACAGATTTGTATGGTTCTTTATAGACTCTGCCTTGAAAAGATATGGTAGCATTTAAAAGGTTTTCAAAAAAGATAAAAATGTTATTTAGAAATGTGGCCAGCCCTTTTCTTAGCCAAATATTTTTCCTTTCCTTCTTCATAGCAGTTGCAGCGGCTGCAGCTTCAGCAAATGGAGCAGCCGGTGGTCTTGCTGGAACAACAAATGGACCATTTCGCCCTTTAGGAACTCAGCAGCCTCAGCCCCAGCCCCAGCAGCAGCCCAATAACAACCTGGCATCTAGCTCTTTCTATGGCAACAACTCTCTGAGCAGCAATTCACAGAGCAGCTCCCTTTTCTCCCAGGGCTCCGCCCAGCCTGCCAACACATCCTTGGGATTTGGAAGTAGCAGTTCTCTCGGCGCCACCCTGGGATCAGCCCTTGGAGGGTTTGGAACAGCAGGTAGAAATCAGACTGATATGCTGTTAAAACTGAATTCTAATAATTTTTACAATCATGATGGATCACTGACAAAGCATGGAGCCCTGGACAGATTCCACAGGCAGATTTGGACTGAGCCCCGTGGGAATCCAGCCGTCCCATAAATCTTTGAGATGATGGACTGTTGAAATCAAGTTATATACAGTTGGGGCCTACTTCAGGTTTATGCTCATGTTGCTACTTATTTGTGCTCACATAGCCAGTTTATTCCAGGGATTAGAAAATCAGGAAACATTTTTCTAGATATTGGATAGAATGTGAAGGAGAATATAGAAATGTGACTCTCTTAAACCTGAGGGAGGAGGATCACAGGGTAGAGTGCTGTACAGTCAAGACTGAGCTGAGTGCTTGACCTGAAGGCCTTAAAAACTCATGAGTGTTCTCTGTCTTTTGAGAAGAATTAAGGTGGACAGTTTGGGAAACTGGGAGGAAGGATCTTAGACCAAGATAGATTTAATGTTTTGATGGGACAAAAAAGCAGAAAAGCAGTAAGGTGAATAATGGAGTAACTGTGGTGGTTGTAAAATGATGTCTCAAAACAGAAAAAACGTGTTTGAGAGAAATTGTCCTATTTGGAATTTGGGGCCTAGTAATAAGAATCCATTGAGGAAACAGACTATTACATATAAATCTTATAGTGGGGCAGTGCCTCATTTATCAATTTTTTTTTCTATACTCCATTTTTCCACCAGAACCTTTTGGGTTGATGAAAGGCATTCTTCTAGCCCATTTTCTTTCACCTTTTCCATAGCTGTGGCCGTCAGAGCTTTTTAACCCTATCCTATCCCGTAATATCTGTCACAAAAGAAAGGTAAATTTGGCATACCTATGATGGTTCGAACAAAAGTTTCATGTTAACCAGAGCCATGTCCTCTTTATTACTTTACCTGCCCCTAGAATTGCTACAGTAACAGACTGTCTCTGCTGACAGAAATTTGTGATAGTAAGGAGTCTGAATCAAAGTGTTAGGAATAGGTCACTGGGCTTGTTCTTCGAAGAACAGGCCTGTTCTTATCTGCATTGTTTTAATTCCATTTTAGTTGCAAACTCCAACACTGGCAGTGGCTCCCGCCGTGACTCCCTGACTGGCAGCAGTGACCATTATAAGAGGACATCGAGCAGCTTGACCCCCATTGGACACAGTTTTTATAACGGCCTTAGCTTTTCCTCCTCTCCTGGACCCGTGGGCATGCCTCTCCCTAGTCAGGGACCAGGACATTCACAGACACCACCTCCTTCCCTCTCTTCACATGGATCCTCTTCAAGCTTAAACCTGGGTAAGAACCATTACTCTAACACCACCTTGAACTCTAGAAATCTGTTGCCACCAATGACATTAGAAGTACTTTGCATAAGCACAGGGCAATCCCTTGATCCTAGACATGTCCTGGGTGTTCTGTTCCTTCCCTAAGTACGTCACGGTGTTCAGGCTGTACCTAGATACCATAGCAGTTTTGAATTTAGAGTAGTTTGAATGCATTCCTTGTGTATTCACTTCAGCATTAGTATAAACATCTTGTCCTTTGGCTGCTTGTGAGGTATCTTTCATCCTAATGGTAGTATAGGCTCATTTATATAAACCTGGAAAATAGAAGCAGAGAAAGAATTTATTCACCTAGTATCACCTGAAATACTACTACAATTAATATTTTGTCTTGTCTTTTCAGACTTTACTCCTCTGTTATATATATGTTTAATATCTTGTTTGTTTGAATTTTTCCCCCACATAGCATTTCATTAAAATTTCTGTTTGTCAGGAAAAATCTTTGTAAGCACACTTTTCAAGTATCCAGTATACTCATGAGTAGATGGCTATTTCCCTACTATATTTTTAGGTTGTTTTATGTATGGGATTTAAAAATGTTAGCATCTAGCTCCTAGAAAATGAGGAAGAAAAGGATACTAAGCAGCAGGCTCTAATAATGAAGAGAAAATTATATGAACATTTTTGGTGGCAGTTGTCCCAGTCTTTCAGGTGTTTTCTTATCTCAGAAACAGGTCATGAGCTACATAGTACACAAACTTTCCCTTCCTCTTCACCAGTTCTCATTACTTACTGAGTTTGGGTTGTGGTGTACTGATCCATTTCATAGAAGGAGAAAGTTTTGGTCTTGAAATAGGGTGACCCTAAAAGTTAATGTGCAGACCAGGACCCTTTTCAAAGTGAAAGGGGGTGCTATTTAGTAATTACTGTGTGGTGACAGGGCTAAATCAGGAATGTCTGTGCAAATTGACATTGTATTGCCACAATACCTAAAAGATTCTATTTTTAACTAGCAAGGATAAAAATAGCTTCGTGGACTCAGAAATAAGAAGTGATGGAAAACAAATAGGATGCTTTCGTTTGGAAAAACAAAGACTGGGAATTGATCTATAAAAATCAAGAGAAGGCTGAAGGGAGTAAGGTAATAGAGCTTACTCCAGCAATGCAAATTATTCTAAGACTAAGAGTGATACCTCTGAGTTTTGAAAGAGATGACTTTTATGGCAAAACTGTGTGTATGTGTTTGGTGTGGGCATGTGTATGTATCCTGAAATTTCACACAGTAAGAGCTATAGTTGTAGATTTCATTGCCTCAGGCTCCACATGGGTATCACTTTAGAAAAGTTGTAGGGGACATTACTGATTGATATACGTCCATATGGATGATTAAGGGAATAAAGTATATTGCACATCAGTGTTCTAGTGACAGAGTGCCTATCTTTAGAGACGGGGTTAATGTAAAATCTGGAGGGGGGAAGTGAAAGTTCCAATTTAATATATGAATGGAAGGAAGGAACTAACAACTCCTGAGTTGTTAGTATCTCCTAATGTTTAATGGTGTTGGATGTTATGTAACAACTGTGGGAGTATTATGGAAATGAGGAAATGGAGCCTTAGGAGTTAAATACCTTCCCTAGGTCTTCTCAGATTTGAAGAAATTGAGAATTAAACTTTTTTGACTCCAAAAACCAAGCCAAACTCACTCCCGTGAGTCAATTCAACTCATAGTGACCCCTCCTTGAGTTTCTGTGGCGGTATCTCTATGGAAATAGATTGCCCAACCTTCTTCCGAGGAGTGGCTGGTGGATTTGAACTGCCAGCCTTCTGGTTGCAGTCACATGCCTTAGGCACTGCACCACCAGAGCTCCCCTTTTGACTCCAAAGCATGCAATTTCCGTATATATCCTCTCACATGTTGTTCCCAGGATATCTTTTGAGCCAGTACATGATGAGATCCAGAAATCTCACTTTTTATTTCCTTGGTTTAAACATTTAAACTGTTACCTCTACTGAGTATACATTAACATCTATAAACTTTTTTGGGGTATAAAGGGCCAGTTGAAAATGCAAATGAATGATAGTTGCTATCTTTCAGTAAAACTTAAAAAAATAGTTGGCAGACCAGATCTTTGTGGGTTGTATTTTGTCTACCCCAGAAATAAAAGCTGTGGCTTGGATCTTGCCTGTACAGTGCCTTTCCTCTTTCCAGTAAATCTATAATTTAATAAGGTGGTTTTTTTTAAATTCATGTTTTCCCTGTGATGTAGGAAATTACTGTTTGTTCAAGTTAGTTTTTTGTTGTGAGGGCTTTTGCTGCCTTCCTAGTTTTATTTTTTAACCATAAATAGTATATGCCATTACTGAGAACCTTTCAGTCTTTATATATAAAGCTTTGTGTCACCTAGACGAGTGATCTTTGGAAAAGGGTACCTCTATGCTTTAGTCTTAACCTAGAGAAAATAAGGTATGATTCTTTGTTTCTAACAAAGGTCCTAAAGACATCTTAGTGCAAGAAACTTGACATTTCTTTACCACTTATCTATTGGACCACACCTAATATAGCTTCTGGGAGCTCTGGTAGCATAGTGGCTAAAGCACTTGACTGCTAACCAGAAGGCTGGCGGTTCAAACCCACCAGCCACTCCTCGGAAGGAAGGTTGGGCAATCCTACTTCCGTAGTGATACTGCCTTGGAAACCCAAGGAGGGGTCGCTATGAGTCGGGCCGACTCGACGGCACATAACAACAACAACAACAATATAGCTACTACTACTTTTATACAACTTCATTGATGCCCCCAGTCAAGTTTCTAGCTTATCAGCAACCATACCAAAAATTTTATATTCATTGTGTTAAGTACTCAAAATAACTGTTCTACATGTGGAAACTTAAATTCAGTAAGGTTAAATGACTTTCCTAATCCTATACAGTTAGTAAGTACACATACAAGCCTGTTACCCTGTTGTGAATTTTTCTCCATCATATGATTTCCTCAGTCCCTCTCAGTAGTTAGGCATGTGTTAGGATATTTGCAAAAAATATATTCCCCCCCCCCCCCAACTGCTATATCACTCCATCATCTTATTTCTCCTCTCCCCACTCAGTACTCTCAGCTATCTCAGGGTTGCATATTTTGCTGTACCATCTCACAGAACTCACATATTGCCAAGGAAATGGCCCATGCAGTTGTACAGCTGGTAAATCCCAAATCTGTGAGTCAGGTGTTGGTCTGGAGTGTTCTTGTCACTCACTTGGTTGCAGGGGCTGATGAACCCAAATCAGCAGGTCAAATGACTGGCTGCTGTCTCAAGTCCCAAGAACCAGGGATGAGATGATGACAAACCAGATGTGACCAGAACATTCACATATATACCCTCTAGGAAACTAAGGGTGGTGACTTGTGTCATACCCTCCAGCAAAGCCAGACTCAAGATACATCCCATCCTAAACAGGCACATTGTTGTCAGGTGCCATCAAGTGAGCTCAAACTCATTGTGACCCTACGTACAACAGAACGAAACACTGCCTGGTCATGCCCCACCATTGCAATCCTTGAGGCCACTGTTGGCAGCCTCAGTGTCAATCCATCTTGTTGAAGGTCTTCCCCTTTTTCACTGACTCTCTACTTTACCAAGCATGGTGTTCTTCTCCAGGGAGTGGTCTCTTCTGACCACATGACCAAAGTAGGTGAGACAAACTCTGGCTACTCTTGCTTCCAAGGATTATTCCAGCTGCACTTCCTCTGGGACAGATTTGTTCGTTTTTCTGGCAGGCCATGGTATTTTCAGTATTATTCTCCAGCACCGTAATTCAAATGCACCACCTCTTCTTTGGTCTTCCTTATTTATTGTCCAGCTTTCACATGCATATGAGGCAATTGAAAATACCATGGCTGTGGTCAGGTTCACCTTAGTCTTCAAAGTGACATCTTTGATCCTTAACACTTTAAAGAGGTCTTTTGCAGCAGATTTGTCTAGTGCAATATAACATCTGATTTCTTGACTGATGCTTCCATGGGTGTTGATTTTGGATGTAAGTAAAATGAAGTCCCTGACAACTTCAATCTCTTCTGTTTATTGGGATGTTGCTTATTGGTCCAGTTGTGAAGATTTTTGTTTTCTTTATATTGAGGTATAATTCATACTGAAGGCTGTAGTCTTTGATCTTCTTCATCAGTAAGTGCTTCAAGTCATCTTTACTTTCAGCAAGCAAGGTTATGTAATTTGCATATCACAGGTTATTAATGAGTCTTCCTCCAATTCTGATGCTACCTTCTTTTTCATGTAGTACTGCTTCTCAGATTATTTGCTTAGCACCTTGAATAAGTATTTTGAAAGAATACAACTCTGACACACATCCTTCCTGATTTTAAATCACGTAGTATCCCTTTGCTCTGTTTAAACAACAGCTTCTTGGTCTGTGTACAGGTTCCTCATGAGCAAAATTACACATTCTGGAATGCCCATTCTTTGCAATGTTATCCATAATTTTTTATGATCCATACAGTCTAGTGCCTTTGCTTAGTCAATGAAACACAAGTAAACATCTTTCTGGTATTCTTTGCTTGCAGCCAGGATCCATCTGACATAAGCAATAATATCCCTTGTTCCACACCCTCTTTTGAATCCAGTTTGAATTTCTTGCAGTTTTGGGTCAGTATACTGCTGCAGCTGTTTCTGAATTATCTTCAGCAAAATTTTACTTGTGTGCGATATTAATGATGTTGTTAGATAATTTCCACATTCCGTTGGATCACCTTTCTTTAGAATGGGCACAGTTATGGATCTCTTCCAGTCAGTTGGCCATGTAGCTGTCTTCCACATTTCTTGGCATAAACACGTAAGCACCTCCAGTGCAGCATCTATTTGTTGAAACATCTCAATTGCTGGAACCTTGTTTTTTCGCCAGTTCTTTCAGTGCAGCTTTGACTTCTTCCTCCAGTACCATTGGTTCTTGATCACTTGCTACCTTCTGAAATAATTGAACAGCAACCTTTTTTTTGGTGTGTGTACAGTGACTCTGTGTTCCTTCCATCTGCTTTTGATGCTTCCAGCATCATTCAATATTTTGCACATGGAATCCCTCAGTATTGCAACTTGAGGATTGACTTTCTTCTTCAGTTCTTCCAGCTTGAGAAATCCAAACGTATTCTTCCTTTTTGGTTTTCTAACTCTAGGTCTTTGAACATTTCATTATAATACTTTATTTTGTCTTCTCGAGCTGCCTTTTGATATCTTCTGTTCAGTTGTTTTAGCTCATAATTTTTTTCTATTAGCTTAAGCTGTTCATTCAAGAGCAGGTTTCTGAGTCTCTTCTGACATCCATTTTGGTCTTTCCTTCCTTTCCTGTCTTTTTAATGACCTTTTGCTTTCTTCGTGTATGATGTTCTTGCTGTCATCCCACAACTCTTCTGGTTTTCTGTCATTGGTGTTCATGCATCATATCTGTTCTTCAGGTGGAATATAATCAAGGTCCTATTTTGGCTCTTGTGGACTTTTTTCTTCAGTTTCAACTTGAATTTGCATATGAGCAGTTGATGGTCTATTCCACAGTCAGCTCCTGGTCTTGTTTGAAGATAATGAACTTCTCTATCACCTCTTTCCAAGATGTATAGCACCACGTGAATAGTGCTATTTACGTTGTTGAAAATGGTATTTGCAATGAATAAGTCATTGGTCTTGCCAAATTCTATCATGGAATCTCTAGCATAATTTCTGTCATTAAGGCTATATTTTCCAAGTGCCAATGATTCTTCTTGGTTTCCACCTTTCTCATTCACTAGTAATAAGCAGTACATCTTGAATTGCATGTTTGGTCAGTTTCAGACCAGCTATTGATGTTTGTGCATTCCATGTCATTTTTGACAACTTTCAGTTTTCCTTGATTAACACTTTGTACATTCCACATTCTGATTATTAACAGATATTTGCAGACTGTTTCTTCCCATTCCAAGTCATGCTCCCTCAGCAAATGAAAGTCCCAAAAACTTTACATCATTAAGGTTGACTCTCCTCTGAGGAGGCAGCTCTTCCTCAGTCATAGTTTGAGTTTCTTCCTACCTTAGGGCCTCATCCCTTGGCAGTATATCAGACAGTGTTTCACTGCTCTTCATAATGTTTTCACTGGCCAGTTTTTTCAGAAGTGAATAGTTCCATCGTTCTTCCCAATCTTAGTTTGGAAGCTCCCCTGAAACCTGTCTACTTTGGCTGACTCTGAAGGTATTTGAAATACCATTGCTACAGGCTCCAGCCTCAGAGCTAAACCCTGGCCACCACAGTACAACAAACTAACAGATGAGTGGTGGTAAACAGGCATAGAGGCTAGTTTATTTATAATACATCCCAAAATGGACAACTATAGCTAGAAGAGCTGTTCACTACTCTGCACTGCTTAAGACCATTTAATATTTTTCCGTTACTTATTGTTTAATGTCCAAACTTCTGTTTTAAAAACAAGTTTATTGAGTTAACGTTTTACATATCATAAAGTTCATCCATTTCTAATATACTGTCATTGATATTTAGTAACTTTATGATTTGTACAACAATCATTATCAGTTAGTTTAGAACATTTTCATTCTCCTGCTAAGATCCCTAATGTCCACTTGCTTTTAATCTCCATTCCCACCATCAGCCCCAGTTAGCCACTCATCTACTTTCTGTCACTGTGAATTTTTCATTTCTGGACATTTCTTATAAATAGAAATACATATTATGTGGTCTTTTGTGTGTGGCTTTTTTCATTTCTCATGTTTTTGAGGGTTCAACAGTGATGTAGCATGTGTTTCCAGTGCGTTCCTTTTTATTACTGAATTAATTGCATGAATATACCACATTTTGTTTATCCTTTCACCAGATCATGAGCATTTATTATTTTTAGGTTTGGCTGTTATAAATAATGCTGCTATGAACAGTTCCATAAGAGTCTTTTTGTGGATGTATGTTTTCATCTCTCTCGAGGAGCTATCTAAGAGTGGAATTGCTGGCTCTTACATTAGTTTTACGTTCAAGTTTTTGAGAAACCGCCAGACTTTTCCAAATTGGTTGCTGGATTTTATATTCCCATGAATAGTGTATGAAGTTTCAGTTTGTCTACCTCCCCGCCAACATTTGTTATTGTCTGTCTTTTTTAATGTAGCTATTCTTATGGTTGTGAAATTCTGTCTCTATGTGATTTTAATTTCCATATCCTTAAGCATGTTTTCATGTGCTTATTAACCATTTGTGTATCATTTTTTGTGAAATGTCTCTATATACCTTTTGTCCATATTTTGATTTGGTTGTTTGTCTTATATTGAGTTACAAGATATTTTGGATACAGTGTCTTTATCAGGTATTTTATATTCCAGTCTTTTTTTTTTTTTTTTTAATTGTCATTTGAGTGCAAATTTACAAAGCAGATTCATTTTATAGTTCATGCACATTTGACTTCATGGCCCCACTTACAATCCCCAGCTGTAAAAAATTCTCCTCCCTGTGACTGCCCTTTCCCCATGTCCTTCTTATCTATGTATTCCTGTCTGTCTAGCTTTCCTTCTATGTGAATGCTGCCCCTGTGATTTCTTATGGCTGATTGATTTAAGGGGTGCTTCTCCCTAGGGTAGGTAAGGTAGGTGGGTATGTATCTCTGGGGTATGTGTTCTGCTTTTAGGTGTTTCTACTGTTGGGCTGAGAGGCAATCCACAGACATGAGTCCATTTCCAGCCCTGAAGGATAACCTGGGGCCATAGTTTTGGGGGTTCCATTGCTCTCTATCCAACCAGTAATTCTGTTCATTTTTGTGTTTTTGAATTTTGTTCCACACTTTTCCTCCCACTCTATCCAGGATCTCCAATTTTTATCCTTTTCTGAGAGGTGGGCATAGGTATCCAAGTCTTCTGGTCTCAGGGTTGTGCAGGCTGAGCTCGTTGGGATCCATCATATTGTTGGACTGATTGTTTCCAGGTGACTTTGATTTTCTTCACTTTTCTTTGTTCCAGACAGGAGGAGGCCAAAAGTTGCATCTTAGATTGTTGCTCGACAGGTTTTTTTTTTTTTTGTAAAATTTTATTGTGATTAGGGTAAAAGTTTACAGAGAAAATTCATTTTCCATACAGCAGTTCATATATATTTTGTTTCATAAAATTGACTGCAATTCCTCACAGTGTAATAGCTCTTCTTCCCACTTTCTCCCTGTAGTTAGCTCCTCCCTGTGTCCTTCCCTCCCATGCACTCCTGCCCCCCAACCTGCTCCCTATGTAAACACCACCCTTCTGTTCTCCCGTGATTGATCACTCCAAGGAGTATATCTGACTGATATAAATGTTCACCCCATATGCCTGTCTGTTGTTGGGCTGAAAGCCACAGGAGTGAGTTCAGTTCCAGACCTGAAAGGTAACTAGGGGCCATAGTCTTGGGGGTCTCACTGGGTTCTATCAGACCAGCAAACTTAGTCTTTTTTGTTCTCATGATTTTTAGTTTTGTTCCACATTATTCTCCCACTCTATCTAGGATCACTTGCACCGATCCCCCTCCAGGTGGTTGACAGTGGTAGTAGCTGGGCATCATCTTTTGGTCTGATGTGATATAGGTTGAGGATTACATGGTCTACTAGTCCCTTTGACTAATTATTTCCATGTGTCTTTAGTTTTCTTCATTCCTTTTTGCTCTGGACAAGGAGAGGGAGAGACCCATTGTTGCATCTAGATAGCTGCTTGTAAGCTATTCTAGTCATTACTCACCAAAATAGAGTGTGTAGAGCAAGATTTTTATGTACTGTGTCTGTGCCAGTTGAACATGAGAAGCTGCTCCAACCTTGTCCTCTGTTAATTCTGTAATGTATTTGGATAATTTTGTAGCACAATTACATATGTAAGAATGTCTGCAGCCAAATCTATCCTTGGTTTTTGGCTATATTCCTGTTCACCTACCCTTACCTGATCTTCTCACCTATCCATGAATTTACTCATAGGTTAGTATTTGAGGCCACTGGTAATGGCAGTATTGTGCGTGTACTAATATTTGCCTCTGTTGTCTGTATCTTTTGTGCACGTTTCTGTGTTCTCCCTTTCCCCATTGTCATTGTGCTGGTCACAGAGTCTTTACATTTCAATCATTTTTTTTAGCAGTGTCTTGAAATTCAAAAGTTTTCTATTTTGATGAAGTTCAGTTTATCAGTTTTTTCCTTTTTATTTATTTATTGTGATTTGGGTGAAAGTTTACAGAGCAAATTTGTTTTTCATTCAGTAATTCCTACACGTTTTGGGACATTCATTGCAGCCACCATAATGTAACAGCATTCTTTCTACTTCCTCCTTGCATTTACCATTTTCCTTCATCCTTCTTTCCTATCCATTCCTACCTTCTGAGCTTAACTTAGAAGGGCAAACTCTGCCATTTTGATCGTGTATGGTTCATTTTTCTAATAATTATTACCTACCTGATGTTAATGTTTATCTTACAGGCCTATCTGTCCTTTGGCTGAAAATTGAGCAACAGGGGGTCAACTCAGTTCTAGGCTTGAAGGGTGTTTTAAGAGCCAAGGTCTTGATCAGTTTTTTTTCTTTTATGAATCATGTTCTTGGTATAGTATCTGTGAAGTCTTTATCTAACCAAGATCTGGAAAATTTTACCCTATGTTTTGTCCCAAAAGTTTTATTGTTTTAGCTCTTAAAATTAAGTTGGTTTTAAGTTAATTTTGTATGATTTTAATTACTTTTGCATATAATGTGAAGTGAGGGTTTACCTTTTTTTTACATGTAGACATCTAGCTGTCCTAGCACCATTTTCCTCAGCAAAGTTTTGTAATTTTCAGTGTACAAGCCTTTGACTTCTTAATTTTATTCCTAACTATTTTATTTTATCTTTTTGGAAATATAATTGATTATTGTATATTCATCTTATATCCTGTGATGTTGTGTTTATTAATTCTGGTAGTTTTGAGTGTATTGTTGAAGATTGTCTAAGAATTTTTTCATGTTATCTCTGAACAAAAGTAGCTTTACTTCTTCCTTTCCAATCTGGATGCCTTTTATTTCTTTTTGCCTGGTTCTATGGCTGGAACTTTGTACTAGTACTACATTTAATTGAATATATGAAAGCAGACATCCTTACTTTATTCCTGATGTTACTATTCAGTCTTTTATTGCTAGGTATGATTGTTGTTGTGTGCCATTGAATTGGTTGTGACTTAAAGCAACCTTATAGGAGACAGTAGAACTCTCTCATAGGCTTTCCTAGGCTGTAATATATATATATTTTTTAATTGTGATTTGGGTGAAAGTTTACAGAGCAAATTCACTTTCCATACAGCAGTTCACATACACTTTGTCTCATGACATTGATCACAGTTTACCCCAATGCAACAGCTCCCCTCCCACTTCTCCCAATAGTTACCTCTTCCCTATGTCCATCCCTCCATGCACTCCTGCCCCCTAAGCTGTCTCCCTGTGCATAAGCAGCCCTTCTTTCTCCCACGATTGTTCCCTCCAAGGAGTATATTATCTCAGGTAAATGTTCAACTCCTATGCCAGTCTTTTGTTTGGCTGGAAGCCACAGGTGTGGGTTCAGTTCCAGACCTGAAGGGCAGCTAGGGGCCATAGTGGCAGTGGTTTCATCAGGCTCTGTCAGATCAGCAAACCTGGTGCCCTTTTTTCAAATGATTTTGAGTTTTGTTTCACATTGTTCTCCCACTCTGTCCAGAATCTCCTATATAGATCCCCCTCTGAGTGGTTGACAGTGGTCGTAGGCTATAATTTTTACAGGAGTTAGATTGCCAAGTCTTTTTTCCTGTAGAGCAGCTGGTGGGTTTGAACTGTCAGCCTTTCAATTAGCAGCTGAGGACTTAATCATTGTACTACCAGGACTCCTTTAATTATGTAGGTGCCCTTTATCAAACCAAGGAAATTCCTTTCTAGTCCAAGTATGTGATTGATTGATTGATTGATTGATTGATTGCCATAATGGGATTTGGATTTTGTCAAAAGTTTTTTTTTGTGACTATTGAGGTGATCATTTGTTTTTTGTCTTTTACTTTATGCTGTGGTATATTATATGTTCTGCATATAACGTACCTATGTAAATATCACACACACATATAACAGGCATAGCACATATAGGAATCTAATACATGAGGGAGTTGTGTGTGTGTGTTTTTTTATTTTTAAAAACAAAACATAGAATGTGTTATTTTTGTAAAAATACAGCTTGTTAATTGATTTTAGATGTTAACTCAGTTTACGTCAGGGATAAATCCCTCTTGGTCATGATCTTAATTTTTTCATATGTTTGATTTTATTTATTAATATTTTTGTTGAGAATTTTTGCATACTGGGCTGTAGTTTTCCTTTGTTGTAATGTCTTCATCTGGATTTGATATCTTAATGATATTGGCCTCATGGAAGGAGGTGGGAAGTGTCTATCTTCCTGTAATTTCTGGAAGCAGTTGTAGAGTATTGGTATTACTTTTTCCTGTAATGTGTGTGTGTGTGTGTGTGTTTAGGGGGGGATTACCAGTGAATCCAGCTTGGCCAGGACTTTTCTTTGTGGAAAGATTTTAAATTGCTAATTAATTTTTTTTTTTTTAACTTGTTTTATATATAAGTCAGTTTAGATTTTCTTTTTTCTCCTGAGTCAGTTTTGGTAATTTGTGTCTTTCGAGGAATTTGCCCATTTCATCTGAATTGTCAGATTTATTGGCATAAAATTGTTCTTAATTATTTAAAAAAAACGAAATATCCCCCTCTTTCTCTCAGTATTGCCCCCTTCCCCATACTTTACATATACACACATCCATGTCCATACTTGGTACTAAACATAACAAAATGTTTCTGAGAAAGGCAGATGTTATAAGTATTTATTTTGTTTAAGTATGTATGTCTGAACTTTCAGAATTATTTTAGTTATTTTTGTTACTTATTAATTATTAATATAATTAACAACTAGATCTGTAAAACCCCAACTTGAGGCTTATATGTAGGTTAGATAAAGCCCTTGGGCTCTTACTTGTGCCTAAAGCATCCATTTCACATAAATTCTACCTCTCATCTTAAAAAGAAAAAAGTATAGAATATGGCAGTGAGTGTCCCACATGTCTGCTTCCTCCCTCAGTGGTCTCACGTCTGGCCTACTCATATCTGCGTCTTGTTCCCCTTCTCTAAACATTTCCTAGAATTCCTCTCCATGCTTATTTTTCTGCACAATCCTCAGTCTGTGCCATTTTAAACTCTTAAAATTTAAGAAGTAACTGAGAGACAGTGTTATTATTTGCATGGTCTACAGCCCCCAGGCTTTTCATATGCCCTGGGAGATAAGCGTTATACTCGTGCATTCCCACAAAGTTGAAATAGAGTAAAAAATAGTATACAAATTCATAGTCTGCCTTGGGCAGAAGAATGGGTAAGCATTTAGTTTTACTATCATGGTAGAATTCCTGTCTTAAAATTGATTCTTTCTGTTCTTTAAATTCTGAGCTGTATATTGCCTTTAGTCTTTTAAGAAAAGCAAAGCTCAAACACAAAATGCCTTTCACTGTCTCATCCTGAACTGAAATAGATGTTTCTGGTGTACTGTCAGTAAACTGTGTTAATTTTAGATTGTTTGTCATGTAGGTACCTTTAGGTACTTTCCTGTTTCAGATGGAAATAAAGTATTTCATTCTAGTTCACCTAGTTCTCTAAAAGAAACTTATTGTATGCAAAACTAACCAAGTACAAATTTTAACTTATTTTGGACTCAATATCATGCATGGTTGTTGCTGGTGTTAGTTGCTATCCAGTGGATTATACACTAAGGACAGTGAATCATGGGCTTATTTTCATTTGAACCTTGGTATTATGTTAGGAAGTAGATTTGGAAAAACTTACTGTAGAAGCATTTTGGTGAACTGTGTTGCATCTGTCTGTATTAAATACAGAGCCAGGTGTTGGAAGTGTATCTTTAAAGGTAAGAATCATAGCTTTAGATCTGTAAGTAGAAAAAGCAAATAAAAGATTCCACATAGCCAAGGGATGGAATTCTAGATGGCTATCAGCAGAAAATGCTTTTGTAGAATTTTATTAAACAACTGATACATAGATTAACTTAATAAAACATTTTAGCCCTTAATTTCTATGGAAGTTTGTTACAGGACACAGCTCTGTGAAATCTGCCACTGTCAAAATATTACAGGTTTTTTTTCTTTTTTTTTTTTTAATATTTTGTGATTTGGGTGAAAGTGTACAGAGCAAATTCACTTTCCATATAACAGCTCACATACACTTTGTCTCATGACATTGACTGCAGTTTCCCACAGTGGAACAGCTCTCCTCCCATTTCCTCCCATGCACTCCTGCCTCCTGAGCTATCTCCCTGTGCATACACAGCCCTTCTATTCTCCCGTGATTGATCTCTCCAAGGAGTGTATCTACCTAATGTAAATGTTCAGCTCATATGCCTGTCTTTTGTTTGGCTGGAAGCCACAGTAGTGAGTTCAATTCCAGACCTGAAGGGCAGCTAGGGGTCATAGTCTCAGTGGTTCCATCAGGCTCCATCAGACCAGCAAACCTGGTCTTTCCTTTTTTTCTAAAAAAATGATTTTGGGTTTTGTTCCACATTGTTCTCCCACTTTCTGCAGGATCTCCTACGTAGTAGATCCTCTTCCAAGTGGTTGACAGTGGTAGCCGGGTACCATCTAGTTCTTTTGGTCTCATAGTCATATGGGCTGAGGATCTCATGATGTACCAGTCATTTGGACTAATTGTTTCCATGTGTCTTTGGTTTTCTTCATTCTTCTTTGCTCTGGACAAGAAGAGACCCATCATTGCATCTAGATGGCTGCCTGCAGGCTTTTAAGATCCTAGTTGCTACTCGCCAAAGTAGGATATGGAACAGTGTTTTTGTGTGGTATGTTATGCTAATTGAGCTTGATGCCCCCAAAATATTATAAGAAATTTTGTGAAATTACTAAAGAGCCTCCAAAGCCTCACAAGAATTGGTCCTTTTAAAAGCGAGATTGTAAATTCAAACACCTCCAGGGCCACCTCCAGAGATTAAGTGCTGGGGTTCATGTAGGTGTGATGACTGCAGTGAACCGGAAAACATTTCTTCTGCATTTTCTCCTCTATAGGAGAATCAGGGAATAAATATTTAGTGATGGGCTACTATTTACGAGCACTCAAAACAAAACAACATAAAATTAGAATTTTAGGCAAAAATTTCTTTTTAAACATTGATTTAATTTTAAAAGAAATGAAACATTGTGTGACCCAAACAAAATATTCTGTCAGTTTGCCCGTTGTAATTAGTACCTGGAAGTATCCCCTCTTTGGAGATTGGCCTACTTCTTCCTCTTTTGACAGTGAAAGCAGTGTGTGTGTGGAGGATCCCTGGGTGATGTGAATGGAGTGGTTAGTGCTCTGTTGTTAGCTGAAGTGTTAGGCAGTTTAAGTCTACCCAGGATTGCCTCAGAAAAAAGGCCTGAGGATCTACTTTAAGAAAACTTAGTCATTGAAAATCCTATGGAGCACAGTTCTACTCTGAATTGGTTCGACAGCAGCTGATGTATTTGTGTTTTTGCACACATTTGTGTATATACCTGTTCTGGCATCCAAGGAGACCAGAGACAAAAATTAGAACTAAAGCAAAAGGCTAACCCTGTACTGCAGGATACTAACCACTGTTGATTCCGTCTCCTTATGGTATGGTTTAGTGAGTGTGTTTTTGGCTGTAGTAACAGAAAATCCAACTGGGTTACACAGTAGTATAATAGTATCTTTTGTTAAAGTGCATTTTACTGGCTCATGGAACTGGGTAGGCTTCAGGGTTGGTTGGCCCTATCATTCAACCTTGTCACCAAAGACCTTTCAGATCTATTAGAAGTTTGGTTCCATTGCTCTGTTAATTTGTTCCTTTCTCCTGCGTCCTACTGTCAGTGCTGGTTTCTTAAAATACTTTAAAATTATTTTCAAAACTTTGTATGTTTGTGCTGCCATTCTTTCTTAAGCACATTCCTTGCTATTACTTCACACAGCTGAAATACCTTATTAGCACCTTTTTGATCATTTCTCTTCAAGCTCTCATAAATAGCCCTCAATACATGGAAGAAAGTGGAATTGTTTCAAAAGTGGAGCAAAGCGCGGTCATATGGATGCTGTTCTCTTTTTATATAAATCTCCTTTCTTCCTTTCCTTAAAAAGTTCTCCATTTGGATTAAAAACTGTGGCATTTGACAGGAATAGCAAGAAAGCTTGATGTAACTGAGTCTGAAAATGAGTCTGGTGTTAATAGCAAAGGCTCTGACCCTGGAGTGTGGACAATGAATAAGGAAGACCGAAGAAGAGTTGATGCTTTTGAGTTGTGGTGCTGGCAAAGAATGCTGAAAGTACCATGGACTGCTAAAAGAACTAACAGATCTGTCCTGGAGGAAGTACAGCCAGAATGCTCCTTGGAAGCAAGAATGGCCAGACTTCGTCTCACCTATTTTGGTCAGGGTGTAAGAAGGGACCATTCCCTGGAGAAGGATGTCATGCTTGGTAGGGTAGAGGGTCAACGAAAGAGGGGGAGGCCTTCAACGAGATGGACTGACACGGTGGCTGCAATGATGGGCTCAAGTATAGCAGGGATTGTGGGGCTGGCGCGGGATCGGGCAGTGTTTTGTTCTGCTGTGCATGGGGTCGCTATGAGTCGGAAACGACTCAATGGCACTTAACAACAACAACAACAACTGACCCTGGAGTTAGATAGTTTTGCATTTTTTATTTTTGGAGAAGCATTGTATTTCTCTGGGCCTTAATTTCCTATTCTGTAAACAGGAATTAAAAACTCCTGTTCCATACTGTCAGTGAGAATTCAATAGCAAATGTATATGCAAACTTTTAGGACAGTTCCTGGCCTAAAACAAGTACTCAGTCATTTTTTTTTTTTTCAGATTTTAACATTGAGCCATTTCCTTTTGGTTCCATCACTTTCATTGTGACCTAGACCTTTGAAGCTGGGCCCTAGAATTCTGTGGATAAATGCAAGCTAGGTATCTTTTTGTAGCTACCATTAAATTCCAAACCAGACATTCAAAAAACTCATGAGGAGGTTAGCAGACAGTTGCTGTTAAGGTGACTTTTCTTACAGATCCTGAATTATTTATCTGAGCTATTTTGCAGTTTATGTAGTGTTCCTTATGTACTTTGCTTTTGTTGTTGCTAAAAGTGAGTGGGGGAAAAATAGAACAAAAAACTTCATATTCTTTTTATACTGCACTCCAAAGTGTGTGTGTGTGTGTGTGTGTGTGTGTGTGTGTGTGTGTGTGATTTATTAAAGCTTAAAAACAAGATTATTGAAAATATATGGGCATTTTAATTTACTATAGTGCTTTCCTTTTTGATTAAACCTTTTGGTCATATCTCTGTTCTGTCTCTAGCGATTCACAATGACTATTCTCTTGTCACCAGTCCAAAGTACAGTATCAGTGGCATGAAAATTACTGCTGCTGCAATCATTTCAGGCTCTGTTCCAATAGAAATTGTTACCGTTCCTGATGAAGAACTTGAAAACTACGCATTAAAGTGTATTTCCTTTTTTTCTACTCCTTGTTCCTAATCCTTGACTTGGGGTGCCTTAGTGATTTTCACATTTGTATTTAGCAGCAAAACCATTCCTTCAAAGAAAGCTTTTTTGGAGAGCTCTTTATATAAAACAAGAGACTGGTGGTACAACAGTCAAGTGCTCGGCTATTAATTGAAAGGTTTCCAGTTGAAACCCAACTAGCAGCTCCATGAGAGAGACTGGTGATCTGTTTCCATAAAAATTATGTTGTTGTTAGGTGCCATTGAGTTAGCTCCAACTCATAGCAACCCTGTGTACAACAGAATGAAACACTGCCTGGTCCTGTCAGACAGTGTTTCAGGGCTATTCATATAGTTTTCCAGTAATATATTAGACACTGTTGCACTGCTATTCATAAGGTTTTCACTGACCAATTCTTTGAGAAGTAGATGACCCCTTCCTTCTGAGTCTGTATTAGTCTGGAAGCTCCGCTGAAACCTGTCCACCCGGCAAGACCCTGCAAGTATTTGAAATACTGGTGGCATAGCTTCCAGCCTCACAACAATATGCATGCCATCACAGTATGACAAACTGACAGATGAGTGATGGATAAAAATTATAGCCTAGGAGGAAAACCCTATGGGGCAGTTCTCCTCTGTTACATGGGGTTCCTCTGTGTCCGAGTTGACTCAAGAACATCTAACAGCAACAACAAGTATATAGAACAGACTAATCTGGACACTCTGATATTTGGGGTAGGGGTTTCAGAGAGGAGTAGGTCTTATTCCAGAAGGGAGTACATCTGTACAGAACTTAAAGTGGAAACCTCTGAAATCTCATTCTGTTTTTTTTTTTGTTGTTGTTGTCTGATTCCTTACTCATACAGCAGCACATTTCTTCACCATTATACCTACAAAGACTACGTTAACTAGTGCTCCTTACTGGCTAGCAGTGTGTTGTTGTTCTTGTTGTTATGTGCCGTCGAGTCAGCCCTGACTCATAGCGACCCCTCCTTGGGTTTCCGAGGCAGTATTACTACGGAAGTAGGATTGCCCAACCTTCCTTCCGAGGAGTGGCTGGTGGGTTTGAACCGCCAGCCTTCTGGTTAGCAGTCAAGTGCCTTAGCCACTATGCTACCAGAGCTCCTAGCAGTGTACTCAGTGGTAAAAAAGCTTTTCATTCTCAATCTTTGTCCAAAACTTTCCTCCCAGCTAGGAGACTTTATTACACTAAAATAATTGAGTCTTAACAGAAAAGTAACAGAATTGTAAAGCAAACAGAGAGATGATGCAGGCTTTCAGGTATGGGATGCTTTTTGCTCTCTCGGACCAAGTTTCTTTCTTTTTTTTTTTTAATTGTGATTTGGGTGAAAGTTTACAGAGCAAATTGATTTTTCCATTTAACAATCTGTATGCATTCTGTTTGTGACATTCACTGCAATTTCCACACTCTAATGGCATTCTCCCCCACTTCCTCCCTACCGCCCACCCATTCCCTTCATCTTTCCTTCCCAACCCCTCCCGCTTTCCTGGGAAAATGGAGTTGAACACAGTTTCTTAAGAATGAGTCTTGAGTTCTCCTGTTGTGTGACCAACAGGAGGACTCACAAATGGCAGTGGAAGATACATCTCTGCTGCTCCAGGCGCTGAAGCCAAGTACCGAAGTGCCAGCAGCGCCTCCAGCCTCTTCAGCCCCAGCAGCACCCTTTTTTCTTCCTCCCGTTTACGATATGGAATGTCTGATGTCATGCCCTCAGGCAGGAGCAGACTTTTGGAAGATTTTCGAAATAACCGGTACCCCAATTTACAACTGCGGGAAATTGCTGGGCATATAATGGAATTTTCCCAAGACCAGCATGGGTCCAGGTGAGGACTTGGCTTTGGCATTTTAAGGTAACTGAAATATTAATGCTTTAATTCCATGCCTTAGGTATACATTAAAATAAATTATCATAAAATTATTTGAACAAAGTATGCCTCTTAGTGTCCTTCCCATCATTTATTTCAGAGGGACGTGCATACATTTACGCAGGTGGTTGAAAGGTCTTTAGTAGTGTGGATCTCATGCTTAAAGCTAAACTTCTGCCTTTTTGAAAAAGAAGCTTGGTACACCTAATTCATGAAAATATCACAAAATGTCTACAATTTAAGATACACAAACATCAACACAAAGATAAGCACACACTTGCTAATTTAAGCATTATAAAGAATCTTGAACTCAATCAAGCGTTATTTAAATATAAACTTGGATCTTTCATGCCAAGAAATAATACAACTTCATTACTTTTCTTTGTTGTTCCATTCTATAGACATGAGAGTCTCTGTAAATGATGAAAAAGAAGTGCTATTACAAAAGACAGAATTTGTCTTGGGTTACCCTTCCTTGTTTGGCTGCTCTTATGTGCTTCCAAGAAAGAGACTCTGGTCCTGGGAAAAAATGCCTAATTAGGATGACACCATCCGTCTTTCTTTCAGTTTCCCTTTCTGCTTCATTCCCTCTGCTTATGTCCAGTGAAACAGCTTTTAAAGAACCTACCTCTTGGTAGGTTGATGGGACAAGGAGTTCTCATATTTGGATTGTACAGGACCAGTTCAGAGATGATATGATTTTCCTCAACTATGTAGTCACCTCAACTAACAAAAGGCAAACTGAGTAACTGCCACTTCAGAACACCTTGCAGATAGAAATAAAGGGTTTTATATCACATGATTTGTGAATATTGCTTCACATGAATGAGTTGAAGAATATATGTGGGATAGTTTTCAAAGGAAAGGACAGAGTTCTCCCTGTGTTAGTCCCATCCTCATCCCCTGATTTCCCTTCTTGGTCCATTTTGATCTTTCCCTTCACCCAACTAATAAAATACAGTTTTATACATATGCCCTATGGTAATGAAATACGCTAATTCAAAAAAATTTTTTTAAAGCCCAGTTACATTCAGGAGTACATCACATTATAAAACCTTTTCTTCCTTTTCGGAAAGTATTCCTTTTAAGAGAGCGCAAGTGGATGATTTGAACAACACTAATTTTCTGTATATATGTAAAAATACACACACAGAATTTTTAGGACTGATGTATAAATTGAGTTACGCTTATTTATTTGCAAATTCTCCTTAAATACTATGATTGTTCTTTTTACTTTGCACTTCCAGATTCATTCAGCTGAAACTAGAACGTGCTACGCCAGCTGAGCGCCAGCTTGTCTTCAATGAAATCCTCCAGGCTGCTTATCAGCTAATGGTGGATGTGTTTGGGAATTATGTCATTCAGAAGTTCTTTGAAGTAAGCCTTTATTCTTTTCCGTCCTTTGACTTTAGAGAGCCTTCAGAGCATTTTGATTTCTTTAAAAGTGTTTTTAGAATAGCAATCTCATTTCCCCTTCTCAAAATGAATTGTGTGTGGTCTTTTTGAAGAGCTGTTTAATGTTTCTCTAACTCATTAGTAGCAGCCTGACTATTCTGTATGGTTTAAATACCCAAGCAGATGATGCTGGTCAGCTTCTGAAATGTGCTTGGAAAACCGTTGTCTCCATTTAGGACCCAACATTATTCATCATAGTAATTTTACTAACCATGTCATTTTTGATGGAAATGATTATTTTAAGATAATTTCACCAAGATCACAAAACGTGTTCTGAAAAATGAAATTTTATTTTGTTGTTAAGTTTCCTGGAGAATTTTCTTTAAGCACCAACTCCAATGTTTTCCATCCTAAACTAGAGTTAGGAAGATGATTAAATGTTTCTGGTCAGGCGGTCGTTTGTCCTTTCTTGTTTTCTTATTTCATCTCTGTTTGAATACTGTCTACTCTTACCATCGCCTTTATAAAGTAGTAATAACATTGTTGGATTAATGTCTGTTTCTCTGCTAATGTAAAAGTTCAGAAAAGCAGAGATTTTTTTAAATTTACCATTGTAATATGTTTTTTTGTTTTGTTTTGGTTTTTTATTTTGATCTTGGTGCCCATGAGTGTTAGCAACTCCAAAGTATAAGTCCAGAATGACATGAAACCCAGAGATAATGAATGTGGTACAAGGAAAAAGTGCTGCATGGTATCTGCCACAAAACAAAAGTAATTTCCAAATTTCTTACATCTTACTTTCTTTGATTTATATGGAGATAAAAATTTAGAAAAATCCTTTTTTTAGGTTATACAGCCTTTGTCTTTCCACATTTTCTCATGAAGACTTAAGTACTTTGACCATTCTCCAGCTGTGGACTAAGAAACCAACTTAAACAAGATTTTTTATTTTAGAATGTTGTTTCAGTGTCATTTTTCACAAATACAAAAATACAGAGCCTCAGGAGCCTGCTGCCCCTTGAGTAGTGTTGTGAACAGTGCATTATAACCATGCGATGTGGGGCAAGCCAGAGAGCTTCCCTGCATTTTAGTTGTATGGGGAAGAAAAAAAGTGGTTGGACAAGCTGGTATTAATGTCTCCTCCAGTGTCCTGACTGTGCTAGTCAAACTAAACTATAAAGCCCAGGATGGACAGCCATTCTATTTCGAGTTTTAACATTGTGTAGACTTCTTTCTTGATTCTGCTGACTTTTTTCTTCCCCACTCTGTTGCTTTGTATAAATAGGCAATATCAATCCTTGAAATTATGGGAAACACTTATTCAAAGCACAGTGTCCTTATATGCTTTGGTTTAAGCTTATTGTAGATGAAAGAAGAGTCTTTTGACCTGTGGACCTCCGATGCACGAAGTGCTGTGGATTTACTTCCAGAAGTCCTTGCATGTTTCCTAGACATTGTCTAAAGACCTAATAAGCAGTGTGTCCCACACATACTAACTTTTAAGAATAAATATATATTCTCTCATGATTAATGGAGTATAGATTCATTTAATAGCATTAATGAATCATTGGAGAGCTTTGGGGAGCTACATACTTGCTTAGTTAGCAAATAGTAGTGAACCTACTACTCTTGTATATCTGAGAAATTTTTAACATTCAAAAGGTTTCTTAATAATCATGGGTTGAGAACTACTGGTTCAAAAAGCAGAGGCTCTTTAAACACAAGGTTTATAGGTAATCATAGGTGACAGGGCTAAAAGACTGATGTGAAATAATGAATACTTTCTCTGGTATCTTTCCTTCTGCTTAAGTAATGGTGTTCACCCACATTATGTCTAGTTTGGCAGCCTTGAACAGAAGCTGGCTTTGGCAGAACGGATTCGAGGCCATGTCCTATCATTGGCACTGCAGATGTATGGCTGCCGTGTTATCCAGAAAGCTCTTGAATTTATTCCCGCAGACCAGCAGGTAATTGTAAGTTTCCCCTTTAACTTTTCTCTTGGTGTTTGATGTTTCTCCATGGTACATGTAGTGAACCATGTAAATCTGTTGGTCTTGAGTTTTCTTTTACAGTTTTTCTTTAGTGATTGTGGCTGCTTCATTGTGCATGGCAGGCATGAACTGTGCAATTAATTATGTGAATTAAGAGTAGATGAAGTGTCCTGTGTTAAAACCAACTGTTTTTATAATCTACTCTTTGACCAGAAGTTAGCTATGAGTAGGTAAAATTTTACAGGTAGGTTTTTTAGTTTGCCAAGAATTAAAGCTGGTCAGATGTTAGTAAGTTGTCATTTTCTTAAACCTATGCCAAGCATTCCAACAAACTTTTATCCAAGCCACTTGTCATTTTTCTTCACTCCTCCTTATTCATTCATGCCACCGATGTGTGTCATGCAGTTCTTGGCTTGGCATACTGACCTGATACCTGATACCCAGACATGGACTCACAGAGATGACAGAGACTCCAGTCTCTGCGCACAAATTGTGCAGTTCAGTAGAGGTGGCAGCCAGAGATGGTGTTGAGCACACAGTGTACTGGGGAAGCACACAGAAGTTGCTCCTAACCTTGCCCGGAATCTTTAAGGGAAGCCTTTGCAAAAGAAGTCAAGGCTAAAGAGGAGTTAGGCAGGAGAAAAAGGAACAGAAATCTGAGCTGTCAGGTGTTGTCAGTCAAGAGCTGACATAGAAAAGACTTAGGACTTCAGGACTAGTCACAGAGTAGATCCAGCCAGCCCCCCATGCAGACTACAAGGCCAAGGAAGCAAAGCACATACCCACAGGCAGAATATGCTACAGCTCTGTTTGTGCCAGGCATTGAGGTGCTTCTGGTCTGAATCCTCAGGCTTTGGGCTCTGAGCTCACCCAGCCCTTCTGATTCAAAGAGGTGCCCATTCCATTGTCTGGCAATGATGACCCACTTGCCCTTACTGAGAACAAAGTTTGATCATGAGAATCTTTGTTACGGACTCAAGTTCTGAGCCAGATAAGGAACTTGCCTGCAGTTCACACAGACATACTGCATTGGTATTGATGATGGCAGTTGAAGGTTGGTTAAGTCCAAAGTTCATGAACTTGTGAGATTCATAGATATGAGTGTCTAGTGGAGGTAGAAGGAATGCTGAAGATGTGCAGCAGTTTGGAGTTCCACCATTCAGTGCTCATTATTGAAGATAGAACTGTGATAAGGTAGTGTGTACAAGTAATTCTTACCAGGTGAATAAGCTGTTATTAGTTTTCATCTGATATTCAGGTAATTATCAGTTTTAATTTTCCCTGGGTAGTTGAATCTTTTCTGTCCAGTTTACTTGTTTCTTTTGAACATGGGAATTTCTTACCTTTCTTGACTTTAATATCCACTTGCTGAAAGAAAGCAGAAGTGTAACAGCTTTCCAGGTATTTTTTTAATCTTTGTCTTCTCCATGAACATAAGTTGTTAATTTTGTTTCCCCCTTTTTTAAATATTACTGTTTTCTACTTTGTTTTTTAATTTTTTATTGTGATTTGAGTCGGGTCCGACCTGATGGCACATAACAGCAACAACAACAACAAAATTGTAATTTGGGTGAAGGTTACAGAGCAAATCAGTTTTCTGGTTAATAATTCATATACATTTTGTTTCATACCATTGATTGCAATCCCCATGATATAACATCATTCATTCCACTTCCTCCCTGTGTTTACCATTTCCATTTCATCCCTTTTCCCATTCCTTTCCTGCCTTCTGAACTTTATCCCTGGGGAGATGCTGCCTTTTGATTTCAGTTGGTCGATTGCTCTGAGGAGTGCATACCTCTCTGTAGATCTGTCTATTACTGGACTGAAAGTTGAGCCATAGGTTTGAGTTCAGTTCCAGGCTTGAAGAAGGGCCATTGTCTCAGGTTGCGCCAGTCTCTGACCAGTAAACCTGGTCTTTTTTGTTTTTTATGATTTTGAATTTTGTTCCACATTTTTCTCTTACTCCATCCAGGACCTTCTGATATATTCCCTTTTAGGATCATGGAAGCTGAGATTTGTGTGGTCCGCCAGTCCTTTGGGCTAATTGTTTCCATGCATTCTTAATTTTCTTCACTCTTCTTTGCTTGGGAAAGGGAGAGAGAGAGAGACCGTGTTTTCTGTTTTCTTACTGGATGGCCACAACCATCCAATGCAGGGAGTAATTTTTCTCTCTGTTTCCTTTTCCCTGATCTGTTCTTTTCTACTTTATGTACCTTGTCCCTATTTTTACCCCGTATTTTTGTGTATCTTTTTCTGGTCTGGTTTCTCTGTTTTATCTTGTTCTGGGGCTGAACTAGTCTTTCTGCTAAGGATAATTCTCTGTTTTCTAGATGTAAGCTTGTTATTTTAGGTGAAATGACCTCTTTTGACTTGAGAAAATATTCAGGGAAGCCAACACCCCTTCATTTTAGTTATAAGTGTTCCTCACCTTTATCTTTATAGAAACAGCATTCTCTACTTCTTATCCCTATAATTAATATTTCTAGAATAAATTATTCTCTTCTGACATTTGATTACTTACTTTAGGAAATTTTCCTGAGTCTCTTACCATTTGCTTGTTTAATGTGGACATTGTAATCTTGAATGTCTTTAATTAGATAATCTCTTAATTTCTTTGACATACTCAGTATCTCAGGGATTTAAGGCATTGCATTCATAACCATCATCATTCTAAATTGGCTTGCATTCGTCTACCATAAGTACAGAATTACCACCATGGCGATAGGAGGCAGCAGGGAAATTGGGCTGCAGGGCCCAGTCTCTCGCTTGAGTTAGTGTTGTCTAGCCTTCCTTTGTACTCTGATTGTAGATGCTTTTCATTAATAACTGAAAGAATTGTTCCTACTATTTTTGCAGACACTGTGGCCTCATGGAAAGACAGATGCTAGAATCACATACCTGGGCTAGAATTCTGATTTAGTTACTTTCTGACTTCAGTTTTAAAATAAATCATATAACCCCTCTCAATCTCAATTTCTTCATATGTACAGGAAACAGGGGAGGATGGGGGTTAATATCTGATTCACGGTTTGGTTTACTGATTATGAGCCAGACACTGGAGCCAAATTACTTGGTCTTCAATCTTGGCAGTCTAGGTCTGTGATTTTGAATAAGTAATTTATCTGTGCCACTATTTCTCTGTAACAGTGCCCAGCACATAGAATTGTTATACTAATTCAGTGAGTTAAAACATGTCAAGCATGTGGAGATATGCCTGTTGTTATTGTTGTTGTTATGTGCCATCGAGTCGGCCCTGACTCATAGTGACCCCTCCTTGGGTTTCCGAGGCAGTATCACTATGGAAGTAGGATTGCCCAACCTTCCTTCCGAGGAGTGGCTGGTGGGTTTGAACCGCCAGCCTTCTGGTTAGCAGTCAAGTGCTTTAGCCACTATGCTCCCAGAGCTCCCAGAGATAATGCCTAGCACTAGATAAATATTAACTTTTTATCATTATTTATTATGCATACCTTTCAGAGTTCTCATAATAAAAACATGAATTATATGTGAAATTCTCTAAATATACTTGATAGAGATCCCTTTCTGTTTTTAAGATGTTCCTAGTCTTTAAATCTCCTGGAGGTCATTTGCAAATTAGAGAATTGATTTTGGAGCTGGTCACTGTTAAAGGAAATTTGCTATTCTGTGAAAAAACTCAAGTCCTCATTTTTGCCACATTTTGCCACAGCTGAGTTGTCTAACTTTTCATGATCACTGGATTCCCTGTTTAGTGGTTATATGTTTGGTAAGAGAACATTGATTGCCCTGGTGTTTGCTTGCAGTGATTCTGGTGGTGCTTGCTTTCTTTTTCTCCAATAGAATGAGATGGTTCGGGAACTAGATGGCCACGTCCTGAAGTGTGTGAAAGACCAGAATGGCAATCATGTGGTTCAGAAATGCATTGAATGTGTGCAGCCCCAGTCTCTGCAGTTTATCATTGATGCATTTAAAGGCCAGGTAAGTGACTTAGAACGGAAGGGAAGCAGGTAGAATTTCCATTGTGAGCCCGGAATGGGATGGAATTTGTGATGATTAATGCACAAAACAGCAGTCCCATCAATGATGTCAAATGTGTAATCAGTCTTCCCAAGTGTCTTCCTTAGCTGCCCATGGGTCTTCTCTCCATTGAGATGTATGCTGTAGCTGAGAAGAGACACTGTTGTTGGGGTTAAGTTTTCAGGTTAAGTTAAGTCTTATATTAAAGAATAATTTTTTTTTTAGTACTGTTCATCTCACAATAGTGATATTTAAAATATTTTTAGTCACTTTAAAAATTTGAATTCACAGAACTGATCTTTTTTTTTTTTTTTAATTTTATTTTGATTTGGGTGAAAATTTACAGAGTAAATTCACTTTTCATATAGCAGTTCACATATACTTTGTCTCATGTCATTGACCAAAATTTACACTACAACAGCTCCCCTCCTACTTCCTCCCCATAGTTACCTCTTCCCATTGTCCATCCCTCCATACTCTTCTGCGCCCTGAGCTGTCTCCCTGTGCATAAGCAGCCCTTCCTTCTCCCATGATTGTTCTCTCCAGGGTGTGTGTCTACTTGAGGTAAATGTTTAACTCACTTGCCTGTACTTTGTTTGGCTGGAAACCACAGTTGTGGGTTCAATTCCAGACCTGAAGGGCAGCTAGGGGCCATAGTCTCAGTGGTTTCACCAGGTTCTATTGGACCAGCAAACCTGGTCTCCACCTTTTTTTTTTTTTTTTTTGCCTCCAAATGATTTTGAGTTTTCACAGAACTGATCTTATAAGTCATGTGTGAATGAATATACCTGTCTTTAAAATTAACAAGGTACTTCTTATTTGATGTTTCTTTTTGGTCATGTTGGTTTGACCTTTGTTGATCCTGACACCAACTTAGTGTTGATATTTTCTGATACCATGGATTTTCCAGAATTGCTTTTGAATTGGCTGCAGTCATTCCTTTCTTTCACCAAACAAACAAATACCCCAGAACAACAAAGCAGCATCCTCATATTCTCCCAAGCTGGATGGGGCAGGTCAGGGGAATAAAACCTATCTCCTTTTTGGGTTTATAAATTGGTATTAAAAAAAAAAAAGAACGAAAACAACCAGATAGATTTTCAGGTGTAGTTGTGCACTGCTACGCCTATGTCAGAATGGGAGTTTAGAGTGTGTTCAGCTATGGCAGTGGTTAAGTAGATTACAGACAGTAGCCTAAGGGTTTACTGGGCGTTCCTTGATTGGTGGGGCCACGGGAGATCTTGCATTTATTGAAAAATACATCAAAGAAAGTGGAATGAGTTAGCCACCAAATGGGAAAGAATATTTACAACATGAAACTGCCAAAGGAATGATAACCAGAATATGTTTTTTTTTAAAAAAAAAAAACTAACCTCCTATAATAAAAAAGCACAATACATACTAATGCAGAAATGCACCAGAAACAGAGATATTGCACAGAAGCAGCACAAAATGCCAGTAGACCATATGAAGAGGTTTTTGATACCATTAATAATCAGAAAAAATACAAAATCAAGCCATAAATGAAAGACCATTTTCCATCTATTGATTGCTAAGTGCTGGGAAGAATGTGGAACTGTGTACACTGCTGGTGGGAATATATAGTGACAAAACTGTTTCGAGAACCAGTGTAGTATCTTTCAAAGTTTAGCAATTACATTTCTTGTGATTTAGCAGTGTATAGCTAGAGAAGTGTTTGCATATGTACATCATGGGACATACATAAGTATGCTTACATGCTGTTGGTCCTATAATAGGAAAACATTAACAGACTAGATGTCTACCAACAGAGGATTGGATTAAAATAATCTCATAGACTTATCAGAATAAACTACAAATACCAAAAACTAAACTCACTGCTGTCGAGTCTATTCAACTCACAGCCATCCCTCCTGGGGTTTCCAAGGCAGTATCTCTACAGAAGTAGATTGCCCAATCTTCCTTACAAGGAGTGGCTGGTGAGTTTGAACCGCCAGCCTTCTGGTTAGCAGTCAAATGCCGTAGGCACTACGTCACCAGAGTTCCCAAGAATGAACTACAGAAACCCATAATATTTTAAGTGAATATTGGAAACATTTTGAGTGAAATAAAATAAGTTGGCTTTATACTGTGCATAGCATTTTTATAAAGCTATATAGTCCAATAGAGTCATACAATCAATATACTGTACAGTCATATATTTAAAAGTATAAAGATTATCTTTACATACATATACATAAGCACATAAATGCGCACACACATACTTTTTTTTTCTTCCTTACTGCTGAAAAACCAAAAACCAAAAACTTAATGCCATTGAGTTGGATCTGACTCATAGCGACCCATCCTTGGGTTTCCAAGGCAGTAGCACTATGGAAATAGATTGCCCAATCTTCCTTCCGAGGAGTGGCTGGTGAGTTTGAACCTCCATCCTTCTCGTTAGCAGTCAGATGCCTTAGGCATTACGCCACCTCAAATTCAGGACATTGTGATGTGGTTATGTGGAAGCCTTTAGGATTTGTTCCCAGCTCTTCCATTTCCTATTTTTAATCCTATTTTTTGGAAGAGCTGTCAGTTGACACTGTAAACTCTTAACTGTATTTTTGGTGATCTTCCTTAGTTCTATGTTCTTCTCTAGGCTTCCTGGGAAAGTCTTTTCAGATCTGAATTTATACACATCTGTGAATTCCCAGAAGAGTTAAGAATGGGTTTATACACATGCACACCCTGCTACCATATTATTTGTAGAGAGAACTTAAATGCCATAATTCAAATTTTAGCTTTTGAGTCAGATTAGGAAATAAAGTCCTGGCTCTGGTACTTACTATCTGTATGACTGTAGGCACATGACTGAAATCTCGAGGAGTTTCACTTTTCTCATTTAAATGCTAATAATAATCATGACTTTCCCTCAGGATTGTTGGGCAAATCTATGGGATATTGGACATAAACATTTAACACAGAAGCATTGAAATGGCAGCTACATTTTTGGCTTGCTTTCTTCTGTTTGTCTGCCCTAGGTATTTGCTTTGTCTACACATCCCTATGGCTGCCGAGTGATTCAGAGGATCCTGGAGCACTGTCTCCCTGACCAGACGCTCCCTATTTTAGAGGAGCTTCACCAGCATACGGAACAACTTGTACAGGTAGTGAGAGTTGCCAGGAGAGTAACTGTAAACACTCATGGTCTTGTGCGGGCCCAGCGCTTGTGTGTTTTGTTAGCACAGCAATCCATTTCCAGAAGTGGTCAATGTTAATGTGCTTAAAGTGCCCATTGAATCTTTTGGTCAAAGTTTTCCCCTACAGCAGCTTGGTTTGTGTTTTATGAGTACGGGTAATGATTAGAGACTAGGCCTCAATAATTAGACTCAGGTTCCAGGCCTCTGTCACAGACTTTCTGTGTCTTAAGCAGGCTGTTTAATTTCCCTCTGTCTCAACTTCAGCATGATCAAATTAACTACACCCGTTCCTCACTTACTGACATGGTTAGCCTCAGAAGACTAGGTTGTTATGCAAAAATTGACATTATGTGAAAATGGAGGATGATACCAGGTTACAAAATGGAGGGTGACTACATCATTATTATAACTGCCATTATCTTATTACATAACTGCCAAATTACATCATGATATAGCTTTCAAATTACATCTTTACATAACTGCAAAACCACTAAGAATCATGGCCCAGCCAAGTTGACACATAACCTTCACCATCACTGCCCCCAGCATTACTCTTGCCTCACATCTCGGCATTTATTATTGCCGGACATAATGCTGTGGTTAATGCACAAAATAGTTGTTGTTGGTATGTGCCGTCGAGTCAGACCTGACTCATAGCGACCCCTCCCTGGGTTTCTGAGGCAGTATCATTACGGAAGTAGATTGCCCCATCTTCCTTCTGAGGAGTGGCTGGTGGGTTTGAAACACCAGCCTCTGGCTAGCAGTCAAGTGCCTTAGGCACTGTGTTAACCAGAGCTGTAGCACAAAATAGTAGATTTTTTTATTATTGTCATAAATGTGAAATGTTGGGTAAGAACATAGTCAATAAGGTGTAGGTGTAAATGGATTAGCTGATCTTTCCAGCTTTGATACTTTCTCTGCTTCTACCACTCAAAATTTCTCCCACACTATACTTTTGAGCATTTTCTACATATTATATATTGTAATTAAATATTTTTGTTGTTGTTCTTTTTTGTAAATTTTACTTTTGATTTGTTTTGATGGGAGGTGTAACATTATACAAATGTATTAAAATATTCACTTGAAAAATTTGAAAGTGCATAAAGTAGAAACAGATTGCCCACAAATCAAATCTGCCATCTAGACGTAAAAGCATTTGATATTGGCATTTTTTTCTTAAAGTAAAATTTTTTAGACCTAACAAACATTTTTGCCTCATTTCTTAGTATCTTTCACTTTAAATAAGTGAAAGATCCATTGTGTGTTTCTGATATTATTTAGTTAGCCATGTCTGTTTTATTGGACAGATAGGTTGTTCTTAGTTTTTCTCTGTTGTAAATAGGTAGAGTGAACCATTTATATACATTTCTGTGTGAGAGAAAAATACCTCTTTATTTTTCTCTCTCTTTTAATGAGTAGCACCTAGTTTTTTATATATAATACTTAATGAAATGCTCAACTAGGACTTCTGAGCTTAACTATACATGGAAAAATATTCCCCTGCCTAATAATGATGTGTTCCTATTTTATAATGATGGGGAAAAATTGTTCCTACCTATTCACTTTTTTAAAATTTATGTGTTCATTAGAATTCAGATAAACCATCATAGTGCCACAAGGTGGATAGGTGTTGGATTAAAAGTAATGAGGACTTAGGTAACCTACTGAAGTGGTTTTACATAAATTTTATTAACATCGTTACTTTTATTAATATCAAACAGGATCAATATGGAAATTATGTAATTCAACATGTATTGGAGCATGGTCGTCCTGAAGATAAAAGCAAAATTGTAGCAGAAATCCGAGGCAATGTACTTGTGTTGAGTCAGCACAAGTTTGCAAGGTATGCGCTTTGAATTACACAGACTGTTTTCCAGTAGAGAGGATTAAATAGTGTTTCAGGCATAGGGAGAAGGAATGATGTTTCGTTTTTCAAAGTTTATATAGCTTAAAACATCAGTTACTACAAAGCTTAAAATAATAGAATTCCATTAGTAGGTTTCTCACTTCCCTGGAGTTAGCCACTTTGAAATCTGGGGAATAAGTTCCCCTTGGTAAGTTTTGCGATTTAGTAAATTTGGGTATTTCATTAACTTACGTGTTTTGATGAATTGTTCTTTGCTCGGTTTTCTTTTTGGTGCCTGATTAAGAGACACTACCATGCCTACGTACAGGGCTCAGCAGTCTTAGAATCTCTTGTGCCGGGACAAGAATGGAATGCACTAGTTATTCCCAGGTTGTGAAAGGTGGTGTAGGTAACTTAGAAGTAGCAGAAGGTAGAGAAGAAACTGATAGCATTGTGCACATGGCTGTACCATGGTGCTGATGGTCTTCTAAACAGATAGTGGATGTCCTACTGCCCACATAACATAGTACTTTCTAATTTTGGCATATTCCTTTATTTGGTTTTTAGGATAAATTGCAAAGCAAATATGACTTATACACACTTGATGTTTTCAAATTGTTGGTATTTAATTTGTGAAATCTTTATAACATTCCAGCATGGTAAATGAAGAAAAGAAATAAAAGCACCTATATACCCAATGGGGAACTCTGGTGGTGTGGTGCCTAAGGCATTTGACTGCTAACCAGAAGGCTGCTGGTTCAAACCCACCAGCTGCTCCTCGGAAGGAAGGTTGGGCATTCTACTTCTGTAGTGATACTGCCTCGGAAACCCATAGAAGGGTCGCTATGAGTCAGATCCGACTCAACAGCAGTGCGTTGTGTTGTTGTTATGTTGATATACCCAGTGCCTCACTAGCAAATTTTATCAGGGTCCTCTCTTAAGACCTAGTATTGCTTCTTTTGGACAGTTGCCAGGACCAGGGAAGCAGAAGTCAGAATCTTTTGGGTCTCTTCTTTGGTTCACTTTCCTGTTTACTCCCTTGTCCAGTTGTATTTAGTTTTTCTCCCTTAATTACAGTGTAAGAATTAACCAGTATTACAATAGATTTGTTGTTCTTGTAATGAGTAGCTCCTTGAGACCAATGTTCTTAGAGATAACAAACATAAATTGTAGAGGGTGTGTGTGTGTGTGTGTGTGTGTGTTTATACATGTACACATAAAAAAACTACGCAAAGGCACTAGAGAGTGACCAAAAGGCAAATAGATAATTTGGGAGGGGACTTGATATTTGTAAGAAGGGAACTAACTCCAAAATATCCCATTTTTACTGGCTTTTATTCTGAGAGTAGACCCCAGTCTGCTTCACACTGGGATGGAAAACTCAGTGTAACTGGCTTATAGAAGCAGGACACAGAGTTTAGAACCACCACAACAGTGGGAAAGTGAGAGGGAGAAATTCTGGCAAGGAAAAGAGCCAGGAGGAGAAGGCCCAAATACAAATTTTAAATATCTGGCTGACCCCATGTCAGAGGCAGCCTAAGGCTGAAAGAATTGAGCTGAGATTTGAGCTGCTGCCTACCGCACGAGAGATGTTTGCGGTTTGAGTTCAGCTGGGTTAACAGCACTAAAAATGGGGGAATAATTAGTGCTTTTTGGAAGAACATAACAGAACTCTTGAGTGTCTACAATGTATCATTCACAATGTTTAGGTAACAGAAAAATGTGACCTATGCACAAGAAAAAGGAAAATCAAGGAAGCCCAGTTCCAAGATGACCCAGATATTGGAATTAGCAGAGTATTATAAAACAACTATTTTAATTACACTCAAGAATGTAAAGGAAAATATGCTTGTAATGAAGGAAAAGGTAGGAAATGTCTCTAGAGAATTAGAAACTGTAGCATTCACAAAATGTAAATCCTAGAGTTGAAAAATATAAGATGGGGAGTAAAATTCACTGTGTGGGCTTAATAGCAGATAAAGATAAGAGTAAGTGCCAAAATTTGGATAGAATTAAACCAATGTAGTAGATTAGTGGCTTTCAGATATTTTTGATTGTGACTAAGAGTATATAACCATTGACTTTGCATGCAGAGGCAGGCGCACACATACATACTGAAACAGTATTGCCTACAGTTTACTTAGATGTTTACTGTTTTCTGTTTCATTTAAAAAAAAAAAAGAAATGAAAAAAACCTCACAAATCATTAGGTTGATTTCACTACCCATAGATAAATGGATTACTCTACTCACTGCTGTTAAATCGAATCTGACTCATAGCAACCCCTCCTTGGGTTTTTGAGGCAGTATCACTATGGAAGTAGATTGCCCAGTCTTCCTTTTAAGGAATGGCTGGTGGATTTGAACCTCCAGCCTTCTGGTTGCCTTAGGCACTATACCACTAGAGCTCCCAATAAATGGATTGGGAGCTGCCATTTCAAAAACATTAGAATGAATTCTAAAGACTGAAACTGTACCAGTTGTGTGTTAAGCTGGAACCCTTGGGCCTCCTGGGATTAATTAGGGGGGTGGTAGCTGATCTTCCTGCTTATTTTCTTAAAATTCAGGTTGGTTCTGAGTATTGAGATCTTCACCCATAAAAATGAGTGTACTGTCCCCAACATGGTTTAGCAGACAGTCCTGTTTCTAATTCTGACCACTTGCAAGTGTTTGATTAACTGTAGATGAAGGTACAACACAGCCAAACAGTCCTGAAAAGTGAGGAATTCTTTGCCCAGAAATTTGAAGATAATGACTGGCTTCATGCTGTCTGGACTGATTTCGTAGTATCTTAACTCCTTGTTCTCCTAAGCGAGAAACCAGTGGCTCCTAGGAGATTAGCATAGTACTTTGAATGGAAAGTGGGAAAAAACTTTTCTCACATCATCATATGTGGAAGTGTTGTGTAATGCTGATAGACGTGTAGGGGTCTTTGTATTCTTTGACCCTTAAGAGGCAACATGAAGTAACTGAACGAATGCTATGGGTGTGCCTTTGGATATTCCTTCATTCGGTAAGTCTGTTGAGTCTTATTAAATGCTAAGTCCTGTGCTTGGCACTAAGGATAAAGACATAAGCAGTATTTGTCCCTGGGCTCAGTAAGCTCACAGAGGTGAGGAAGGAATCAGTAGATTTTGGTAGGCTTAAAATTACCATTCACCAGTTCTTCTATGAACCTGTCCTATAAAAGTTGTGTAAGTTCCTTAATTTACCTTGGCTCCTTTCCCTTACCTGTTTAAATTATGGAGTTGGATCAGGTATACCCCAAGACCTGGTCTAAGCTATGATTGAAATTGAAAGCCACAGATACAAAGGTGGAGAGTCTCATGGAGCCAAAGAGTTGATGAATTAGACCCCTAAAACTGTTAGTTCTTTCTCATTGCGGATACTGTCATTAGAGCAGAAGCTGGACAAGCCACACAGCCTAACAGAAGTCCCTCTCCTAAGTATTGCCTTCTGATTTGTCTCATTTTAGCAATGTTGTGGAGAAGTGCGTCACTCATGCCTCACGTACAGAGCGTGCTATGCTCATCGATGAGGTGTGCACCATGAACGACAGTCCCCACAGTGCCTTATACACCATGATGAAGGATCAGTACGCCAACTACGTGGTCCAGAAGATGATTGATGTAGCAGAGCCAGCCCAGCGAAAGATCGTCATGCATAAGGTAGGTCATGGTGGGCTGGGTCTCAGAGAGAAAGGTGCAAGGCCTTGGATTCTAAATGTTTGTAAAACACAAAGGAGCAGCCATCTTGTTTCTCTTTGAGATTTTTGTTACTGGTCTACCTCTCATGCTGTGTCCTGTTTTTCTTTTACCAAGCACGATCCTTGTTCCCTTCTCTATCAATAATCTGGGGTAGAAAAGAATCTCAAGCTCAGCCCTTGTTAGGTGTTTTATTGGTGTTCAGACCTATTTCTTCCCATGTGATCCTATGCTGTGGGACACCAGCTTCTCAGTCCAATAAATCAACCTGCTTGTTTCCTTTTTTCTCTCCTTTCTCTTATTCATGAATTCTACCAACATTTACTGGGTAAGTGCATGCCTAGTACAGTGCCTGGCTGGCACATTGACCTGATGCCCAATCTGTGCCAGCCAGACACAGGCACAGAGATGACTGAGACTTCATCCTTACCCACAGATAGCACAGCCTTCTTAGGAAGAACAGTACAAAGTAGTGATGGGCCTGTGAGTGGAGCATCTAACTTCACCCAAAATCTTTGAGGGAAGGCTTTGCAGAAGTCAAGGCTAAAGAGGAGCTAGGCAGGAGAAAAAGGAACAGAAATCTGAGCTGTCAGGTGTCAGTCAGGAGCTGATCCAGAAAGCACCTGAAGAGACCGTGACTTCAGGACTAGTCACGTGCAGGCCCATCTAGCCCCACACAGACTGAGGGCCAGGGAAGCAAAGCACACCCACAGGTAGGGTTATGTTGTAGCTGTGTTTGTGCCAGGCGGCCATTGGGCTCTGAGCTCACCCAGCCCATCTCACTTGAAGAGGTGCCCATTGTTTGGCAATGATGACCCACTTGCCCTCACTGAGAACAAAGTTCAATAATGAGAATCTTTGTTATGGACTTCTGAGCCAGACAAGGCACCCACCTGCAGTTCACACAGACACACACTGCATTGGTCTTGATGATGGCAGTTGAATGCTGGGTGAGTCTAAAGTACATAAAGTTGTCCCCATTTCATTTAGACTGCAGTGAGTTAGGCAGATTGGTTGGGTCACACAGCTCAGGATTAGAACCAAGGATCGATTGTCAGCATTCGGTTTTCCCTATTGGCTCTTAGGTGGGATGTGATGTTTGATAGGGGTCTGTGACTTATGTAGGATATGTCAGTAGTTTCCAGATCTACTTGCTTTGGGGATACCATTAAACAGAAATGCTGCCCTCCTGGTGCTCATACTCCGGAGAACAGCCGTCTGTCCACCTGCTCCCTTACAAGTGTAAGTCAGGAAGGGGAAACATGTTAATAAGCCATGTCCTTCCCTGTCTGTGTGGAAGGATGGTTGAACAGATGATCGCAAGCGCGGAGTGTTACATGCTGTAACTGAAGCATGTAGAAACTCCATGAGCTCACAGAAGAGGAAAGAAAAGTGGCTCCAGAGAGGAGGCTGTCCAAGGCGTCTGGGATGCACAGGACTTGTCAAAGTCGATAAACCGGGGTGTGGGCGGGGAGAACAGGAGAGAACGTAGAGGTGAGCAGAAGCTGGAGTTGGAGAGGTTGCACGAAGAGACCAGGACTGTAGGCAGAGCCCGGAGGGCACAGTGGAGACGGTAATTTCTAGAGGTGCCAGACAGCTTGGGCTCAGACCTGTGCTGTCCCTTATTAGTCACTTGACTTGGAGAGTAACTTAACCACATTGTACCTCTGTTTTCTCATCAGTAAAATGGGGATAATACTAACACCTACTTCACAAGGGTAATTAGGGAGATTAAATGAATAGTGCCTGGCATATAATGTTAGTCTTTTGTTGTCATCATTACTAGCCCTATGGTCCAGTGTGAACTGGAGAAGGGACAGGGTCAGGTGGTGAGCTCAGGTTTTATGGTGCCCTGAAATACACTGCCACAGGTCAGGAGAGCCTAGGGTTATCCCTTGGGTGGGGCCAAGGGACATGTCCCTGTGCCTCCAGGGAAGTAGGGTGAGGTGGACAGCGTGATTTGTTAGTGAGGAAGCACTGATTGTCCTGGGAGTGGTCATGGCCATCTGCCTCCAGAGCCCTCACATCCTGCACGAGCTGAGAGCTACTTTCTCCATCTGATAGGTCACAAGAGCTTAGAGTTCAGGTATCTTGTTGAGCCCATGGAAGGTAATTGGTGGAGGGATGCACATGCTCATATGAACGGTGTTGGACCTAGGAGCCTGCCACGTCTTTTTTCTGGCCGGTATAACACAAGCTCTCCTTCCTTCCCAGATCAGACCACACATCGCGACTCTTCGCAAGTACACCTACGGCAAGCACATTCTGGCAAAGCTGGAGAAGTACTACATGAAGAATGGTGTTGACTTAGGGCCCATCTGTGGCCCCCCTAATGGTATTATCTGAGGCAGTGTCTCCTGTGCCCCCGTTCCCACTGACCTCACTGGCCCCTGGTGAATCCAACCAGCAACCAGAAATGTTCTAGTATCGAGTCTCAGGTGGGTAATGATTGTTCCAGGACGACCCCTCCAAAAACAGGAATCAGACCCACAAATGGAAAAGCCTTTGTAAATTTGTTTAATTTTACTACGCATAACATGTACTAATTATTTTTTTTAATTGACTAATTGCCCTGCTGTTTTACTGGTGTATAGGATACTTGTACATAGGTAACCAGTGTACATGGGAGGCCACATATTTTGTTCATTGTTGTATCTATATTCCTTGTGTGGAAATTTCAGGGTGGTTGATTTAACAAAAAAAGTTTAAAAAAAAAAAAAACGTTTTTAACTCATTTGCCTTACTGGCAAATTTTGCAAATAGCTCTTCCCCCCTCCTCATTTTAGTAAAAAACAAAAACAAAACAAAAAAACCTGAGAAGTTTGAATTTTAGTTAAATGACCCCAAACCGGCATTTAACACTGTTTATAATATATATATATATATATATATATATATGTATGTGTGTGTGTGTGTGTACATATATATATATATATATATATATATAAAAAATGAAAAACATTTCAGAGTTGCTAAAGCTCCAGTTTATGACATTAAGTTTATGAAACTTCTAAAAATTGCTTTTTTGGTGACTCTATTATGCTAACAAAGATAGCATAGTCTATCTTTTGAGGAGGAGATGTGAGCACCCAGAATGTCTTTTAAGGCTGGGCGGGTGTAATTGTTTACTGCCTACTGGATTTTTTTCTGTTAACATTGAAAGGCAAAATCTGATTATTTAGCATGAGAAAAAAAATCCAACTCTGCTTTTGGTCTTGCTTCTATAAATATATAGTGTATACTTGGTGTAGACTTTGCATATAAACAAATTTGTAGTATTTTCTTGTTTTGATGTCTAATCTGTATCTATAATGTACCCTAGTAGTCGAACATACTTTTGATTGTACAATTGTACATTTGTATACCTGTAATGTAAATGTGGAGAAGTTTGAATCAACATAAACACGTTTTTGGTAAGAAAAATGAATTAGCCAGCCCTGTGCATTCAGTGTATATTCACACTTTTATGGTCGTAGCCTAGAGTGTTGTATATTGTAAATTGTAATTTCAACCAGAAGTAAATTTTTTTTTCTTTTGAAGGAATAAATGTTCTTTATACAGCCTAGTTAATGTTTAAAAAGAAAAAAATTAGCTTGGTTTTATTTGTCATCTAGTCATACAGTAGTGAGATCCTTTCTAAATGTTGTTCAAGATGATTCAGTTCATATTTGTGGTTTTTATTGTTTTTTTGGTTTTTTTTTTAAATCCTAAAAAGTAATGTTTTGCTTATTTTGTGACAGTCAAAAGGACGTGCAAAAGTTCAGCCCTGCCCTAGCTTTCCTTACAATCAGAGCCCTTCTCACCTTGTAAAGTGTGAATTGCCCTTCCTTTTTGTACAGAAGATGAACTGTATTTTGCATTTTGTCTACTTGTAAGTGAATGTAACATACTGTCAATTTTCCTTGTTTGAATATAGAATTGTAACACTACACGGTGTACATTTCCAGAGCCTTGTGTATATTTCCAATGAACTTTTTTGCAAGCACACTTGTAACCATATGTGTATAATTAACAAACCTGTGTATGCTTATGCCTGGGCAACTATTTTTTGTAACTCTTGTGTAGATTGTCTCTAAACAATGTGTGAC
Organism: Orycteropus afer afer; assembly: GCF_000298275.1. Classification (NCBI taxonomy): domain Eukaryota; kingdom Metazoa; phylum Chordata; class Mammalia; order Tubulidentata; family Orycteropodidae; genus Orycteropus; species Orycteropus afer. The sequence goes on from NW_006922020.1 coordinate 1,322,284, forward strand.
CTTTATTTTAAAAAATACAGAACTTTGGAATCTGAGTTTGTGCCTTAACTCTCCCCCTGCCTTAACCCGTGCTCTCCCCAGAAAGCCTGTGCCCACCAGTTGGCCCCTTCTTTACTGGTGCTCTGCATTCATTTGCTTTTACCGCTCTGGCCTCTGCTGCATTTGTGACCCCCTGGGCTTTAGATTACAATCCAGTGAATTACGGATGTCTCCCAGCTGAGCTGGTACTTGGTGCATGTAATTTTTCAGGTGAGGCAGTAGAGAAGGTGTCTGCATTGTTGGGCCGCCTCTCCTCCCCCTTTATTGTCCCCTGTTTGGGCCAGTCCTGTTGTCACACAGAGGCTGTCCAGACAGCCTAGCTTGTTTATCTTACCCTCAGTTGGGGCACTTCCTCCAGCAATTTAGTATAGGACAGGCTAGTCCCTGTGGTGCCTGCCACATGAGCTTGATGAGTCTACTTTTCCTTGCTCCAAAACTGCCGTTGAAACTGGTCAGGGTGCACACAGCCAGGGAGGCCTCTGTATGGGGAGGGCAGACTGGAGCCGGCCCAGCTTGTCATCTGGAAGTGGAGCCTCAGGGTGGTTGCAGAAGGAACTTCACACAGTCCCATCTCAAGAGTAAGGCCAGTGTGGTTCAGCCGCTATGATCAAGAATTTAGCCAGCATTGTTCTACTTGGAGTAGCCAGCCTCTGCTTACCAGAGTTGGCAGGGAGTCAGGCATCCAGGGCTGGAGAAGGCTAGAGGCTTTGTGGCCTGGGCTTTATCAGAGATCGACCTGGAACCCAGTATCTGGGTTCCATCACTTACTGTGTGCCCTTGGGTAAGTTATTTTACCTTATCTTTAACCACATTCCTTGCTGGAAGATGGTGAAATAGGGTAATACCTGTAAAGTGGTTCTCAAGTCCTGTCGTGGGCTATTAAATTGTTAAGAGTTTTACTAGACCCTTTCAGAGGCAGCATGCTGAAGTGCAAAAAGTAAGGGCTTGTTTGTCCTGGATCCCATTTGCTGCTTTGTGACTTGGGAAAGTAATTCAGCCTGTTGGAGCCCCAGTTTCTCTTCTGTAAAGAGAGATTTAAAACTCACAGGGCTACAGGAGACTAGACCAGTTGGCAAGTGCTTGACACATGCTAGTCACTCATGTGCTAGTTACCTTCTTTCCCTCTCTGCATTGTTGTACTTTGTACTCTGGTATTTACTTTTGTTCTCTTATTACTGAGTGAAAAGCTTGTTTTTGTGTTTATTTCAAGCTTGATACCTTTGAAGCCTTGGGTGCATGCAGGCTTTTCAATCAGATACATCTTGGGTTCTTTATTACCTGGTGATTTCTCTGAGGTCTAGTTTCTTGTTTGTTCTTGCTCTTGCTCAGTGTCACAAAGATTCTGTGAAGAACGTGGCATTGTTCCCATCTCACAGGGAAACTGAGGTCTGAATTCCAATGCAAGTTTTTGGATCAGACTGACTCAACCTGAGGCTCTTGGTGCATTAGTGGTGGTGGGGGCATAGACCCTTCCTTCTGCAGGATTGAACTCTGGGCAGTGTCCACCCCTCATGCGAATGGCCTCTCTTCCCCATTGCTACCAAGTCTTGGGCTGCCATCACCTATAGGTACTCGAGTTCCTTCCAACGTGGATTCCTCACACTAATTTTTTTTGTATAGCTCTCTACAAGGAGCTCAGGAGGGAGCTCTGGTAGCGTAGTGTCTAAGGCACTTGACTGCTAACCAGAAGGCTGGTGGTTTAAACCCATCAGCCACTCCTCGGAAGGAAGGAAGGCTGAGCAATATACTTCCATAGTGATACCGCCTCAGAAACCCAAGGAGGGGTTACTATGAGTCGAGTCCGACTCGACGGCACATAACAACAACAACTACAAGAAGCTCAGTTGGTGTAGTGCCTAAGGCATTTGACTACTAACCAGAAGGTTGGCAGTTCAAATCCATCAGCCACTTTGCAGAAGGAAGACTGAGCAATCTACTTGTGTAAAGATTTGCTGCCTCGGACACCCAAAGGGAGTCGCTGTGAGTCAGAATTGACTCCATGGCAGTGAGTTTGGTTTTGGAGGATAGCCCTCTACATGGGAACAGTGTTTACAGTACTTTCATAATTCATGATTCCTTGGGTCCTTATGAGCACTTCAGAGTGAGGTAGCCATCGCCATGGAGTCAATTTTGACTCCTATATAGGACACAGTAGAACTGCCTCACAGGATTTCCAAGGCTGTTGCTCTGGTGGTGTAGTGCCTAAGGCATTTGACTGCTAACCAGAAGGCTGGTGGTTCAAACCCACCAACCACTCCTCATAAAGAAGATTGGGCAATCTACTTCCATAGAGATACTGCCTTGAAAACCCAAGCAGGGGTCGCTATGAGTCAACTGGACTTAATGGCAGTGAGAATGGGGTTTTTTTTTTTTGGAATCTTAACTTCTAACGAGTGGCTGGTGGGTTCCAACCATTGACTTCAGAGCAGCTGAGTGCTTAACCATCGTGCCACCCAGGCTCCCTAGTGAAGTAGGGGATAGATAATTCATAGCTCTGGTAGCATACTGCCTAAGGCACTTGACTGCTAACCAGAAGGTTGGTGGTTCAAACCCACCAGCCGCTCCTCGGAAGGAAGGTTGGGCAATCTACTTCCATAGTGATGCTGCCTCGGAAACCCAAGGAGGGGTCGCTGTAAGTTGGATCCGACTCAACAGCAGTGAGGTTTGTTTTTTTTTTTAAATATACAGATGAGGAGTTTGAGATCCAGTGAGTTTACTCTTCCCAGCCATACTGAGGCAGTAACCACGAACGGATCATATGTGGTTTCCTGACTCCCATTTCAAGTGCTTTGTCTGTGCCATCTTGCTGTTGTCACCTCTCTTTGGCCTTAATTATAGCTATCTTCTCCTTTTAAGGCCCAGAGTGGGACTGCAGGAGATAAGACACTGGAATTGCATTCTTTTTTGGGAAGAACACAACACACAATGTGTGCCTTCATGTAGTTACCACCTATAGCCACAGGAGGGTGCTGCTGCATAAAGAAAGCATTTGTGGCAGTTCAAACCCGCCAGCCACTCCTGGGAAGGAAGATTGGGCAATCTGCTTCCACAGAGATACCGCCTGGGAAACCCGAGGGAGGGGTCGCTATGAGTCAGATCCAACTTGACAGCAGTGAGTTTGGTTTGTTTCTCAAAGGTTCCAAAGAGGAGCCCTGGTCATGCAGTGGTTAAGCACTCAGATGCTAGCCGAGCTCTGTGGTTCGAACCTGCCAGTGACTCTGGGAGAAAAGACTCGATGATCTGCTCCTGCAAAGACTGTTGTTAGGTGCCATCTGAGTCACTATTCACGTCGCAGCCTGTGATGTATGGCAGGACGAGACACTGCCTGGTCCTGCACCATCCTCACAGACTGTTGCTGTGCTTGAGCCCGTCATCACAGCCACTGTGTGCCAGTGCATCTCATTGAGTAGCTTTCCCTTTTTTGGTGACCCTCTGCCTTACCAACCGTGATATCCTTCTCTAAGGACTCATCCCTTGTGACAACATGATCAAAGTACAAGTGATGAAGTCTGGCCATTCTCACTTCTAAGGAGCATTCTGGCTGTCTTTCCTCCAAGACAGATTTGTTCCTTCTTCCAGCAGTTCAAGGTATATTCAGTATTCTTTGCCAATACCAGAACTCAAATGCATCAATTCTTTTGCAGTCTTAATTAGTCATTGTCCAGCTTTCGTGTGCATATAAGGCTATTGAAAATACCATGGCTTGGGTCAGACCACTTTAGTTTTCAAAGTGACATCCAAACAAGATCCATATTTCACACCATACACAAAAATGAACTCAAGATGGATCGAAAACCTAAATGCAAAACGCTAAACTATGAAGTTCATCAAAGATAAAATGGGGGCAAACTTAGGGACCCTAATTTATGGGATAAATAGACTATCAAGCATAACCCAAAATGCACAAACAGCAAAAGAGACATTGTTGTCTCTAGGCCCTGACTCATCGCGATCCCTCCTTGGGTTTCCGAGGCAGTATCACTACGGAAGTAGATTGCCCAACCTTCCTTCCGAGGAGTGGCTGGTGGGTTTGAACCGCCAGCCTTCTGGTTGGCAGTCAAGTGCCTTTAGGACTATCTAAAAATTAAATTCTTACATACATCAAAAGACCTCCAAAAGAGTAAAAAGAGAACCTGCAGAGTGGGGAAAAAATACTTGGCAATGACATATCTGACAAGGGACTTATCTCTAAAATTTATAGACAACTTCAACACCTCAACATCAAAAAGACAAACAACCCACTTCAAAAATAGGGAAAGGACATGAACAGACAGTTCCCCAAAGAAGATATTCAGGCAGCCAACAAACACCTGAAGAAATGCTCATGGTCATTAGTCATTACAGAGATGCCAATCAAAACAACAATGAGATGTCATTTCACCCCAGCAATAATAGCAGAAAATAACAAATGCTGGCAAGGGTCTGGACAGATTGGAACTCTCATACACTGCTGGTGGGACTGCAAAATGGTACAACCATTGTGGAAAATGGTATGGTGGTTCCTTAAAAAGTTGGAGTTAGAAATACTATTTGATCCAGCCATCCATTACTAGAAATATATCCTAGAGAGGTGAGATCTGGGATATAAGTAGATATATGCACACCCAAGTTCACTGCAACAGTATATACAATAGTTAAGAGATGGAAACAACCTAAGTGCCCATCTACAGAAGAATAGATAATCAAACTGTGGTACATTCACACAATGGAATACTATGCAACATTAAAAAATAATGCAGAATCAGCAAATCACCTCATAACGTGGATGAACTTGGAGGACATTATGCTGAGTGAAATAAGTCAATCACAGAAAGACAAATATTATATCAGTACATTATTATAAAGAGCCAAGGGAAGGAAAGGGTTTATCCAAGGAAGGAAATTTTCTTTGTTGGTTACCAGGGATGGGAAGGGAGAGGAAGGAAGGGAAAATAGATGGATAGTTAAGAGTCAGGTGTTGATATGGGTGAAGGGGAAAGCAGGATAACAAAAGTGTGTGACAAGCACAATTATCACTAAGGAAAAGGAAGACACAGAGAGGTGCACAAGAACTACAGACAACAAAGGAAAATACTGTTACATGCACAGTACTGCATTATCAGCCATAGCAGACACTAATCTATATGGGTGGACACATAGGTAGACAGGCAAGAAGAGCAGGTGAATGGGAATACAGCCACGACCGTACATAGATTTGGCAGATGATATTCTACATATGTATTTGTTTGTGCTATAAGAATGTGCTTATGCAGTTTAAACCTAAAAGGAGGCAAAATTAGGATAACTTCTTAGTTACAGCCAAGCACCTTGAGGGAGTGAGTTGCTGGACCTGTGGGACCATGGTCACAGGGAACATCAAGTTCAATTGGCACAACATGGTATATAAAAATATTGTTCTACTTTTTACTTTGGTGAGTAGTATGGGGTCTTAAAAGCTTGTGAGCGGCCATCTAAGATGCAATGATTGGTCTCTCCTCATCTTGAGCAAAGAAGAGTGAGGGGAAAAAAAATCAAAGCACATGGAAACAGTCCAAAGTACTAATGGACCATGAGGACCTCAGCCTATATGACCCTGAGACCAGAAGAACTGGATGGTGCCTGGCTACCAATGCCAACCACTTGGAAAGGGATCAAAATTGGCAAGCTGTGTAGAGTGGGAGAAAATGTGGAACAAAACTCAAAATCATAAAAAAGACCAGGCTTACTGGTCTGATAGAGACTGGGAAACTCCAAAGACTATGGCCCTGGGTCACTCTTAGAGCCTGGAATTAAACTCGGTCCCTCAGTCCTGTGCCTTAACTCTCAGCCAAGCAATAGACAGGCCTACGAGCTGAACACCTACACCAGGGAGGTACACTCCTTAGAACAGTCAACCATGGAAGATCAGATGGGCAGCATTTGCACGGAGAGAAAGGGAGGGAGGCAGGAATGCATAGGAAGAAGGGAAGGGGTAAGTAATCACAGGGAGGAAGTGGGAGGAGAACTGTCACACTGTGGAGAATGTAGCCAGTGTCATCAAACAAAATGTGTATGACCTGTTGAATGTAAAATGAATTGCTTTGTTAAATTTCATCCAAATTGCAATAAATTTTTTTTTTTTAAAGTGACATCTTTGAAATACTGGTGGCATTGCTTCCAGCATCATAGCAACATACAAGCCACCCTAGTATATAAAACTGAGAGACGAGTGGTGGTAAAAATTACAACCTAGGAAACCCTAATGCAACAGAGTTCTGCTCTGTCCTTACAGGGTCATTACCAGTTGAAATCAACTCGATGCACATGACAGCTGCACCGGGTTCCAAAGTGGTGCACCTGGGTGGTCCAAATGGCCAACACGGCAGGCTTCAGACACAAAAGTGGGCAGTTCAAGTCCATCGAGAGGCAATTCAGAAGAAAAGCCTGGCAATCTGCTTATGAAAAATCAGCCACTGAAAACCCTGTTGAGCACATTTCTACCTTGACACACATGGGGTTGCCATGACTCAGAATTGACTTGACAGCACCTGGTTGGTTGTTTGGAAGGCCTCTGAGGCTCCCAGGTCAGGGCTGGGTGGCTTTCCCTGGTGGAGCCCCTAAAGGTGGAATTAGGAGTCCCACCCAGGGACCGAGGCCTGGCAGCTGCCCTGAATCTAAGCTTCTCCCCCTTGCCCTCCCCGCAGCTTCCCCTGGGCTTAGATGGGGCTCGTCCCTCACTCTGGCTTAGGGGACTGGGGGAGAGTGTGGTCATGGACCTGGCTGCCAGGCCCCAGCTTTGCCTTTGACTCACGTGTGACCTCTGACAAATCTCTAACCTCACTCAGAGACTGATTTCCCCAAGTGTTACCTGGAGTGATTGTCCCAGCCCTGCTGCTCTCAGAGGGCTGCTGTGAGGCTGGGTGTTTAGGGCTGAGCAGAGCAACCCCACATCTTTGTTGATAGAACTGGTTGGAGACCTGGTGCCTGTCTCTGAGGCCATGTCCCTAGCCTATACAACCTTCCCTTAGACTGTTAGCTGCTTGATTTCAAATCCTAGATCCTGTCCCTATGTGACCTTTTATATCATTTGCCCTCCCATTCCATTTCCTCATCTATGGTAATGGACGTGCATATAGACCCACTTCGTGGGGTTGGTGTGAGGACTAATTCAGAGAATATATTGGAAGCACTTGACACAGAGCTAGGCACAAAAAATGCCGTAAATGTTGTTGGGTGTCGTTGAGTCAATTCCAACTCACAGCAAGCCCCCGGGCCAGAGTAGGACTGCTTCTTAGGGTTTTCTTGGCTGTAACCCAGGCACAGAGCACCAGGGCTTTCTCTTGTGGAGTCACTGAGTAGGTTCAAACTGCCAACCTTTTAGTTAGCAGTCAAGTGTTTAACTGTTTTTACCACCAGGCCTCCTTAAGCCATAAATAGGACTTGTTACTATTATTTTTATTAGTAGTGCCTTCAACTTTCCCCTCTATGTTGGAGCCCTTGGAATTTTCATTGTTGTCGTTAGCTGCCACTGAACTGGCAACGTTTTGTAGAAAAGAATAAAACGTTGCCTAGTCTTGTGCCATCCTCACTTGAATTTATCCTCCAAATTGGGATACTTAGGCATGAAAGAGGGTGCTTTAAATTATTATTGCACGTGGGTCCCCAGTGCTCCAATGCTCTTGACCTTCTGTAAGCCCTTCTCACATTGAGGAAGGCTGATCTGTGGAAACCATAGGACATTACGCAAATGATGGAGCATGGCTTCCAAGGTGAAGCCACAGACATTGTAGCTCCCAGTGTACTCTCCAGGGGCACTCATCTGAGGGATCTGGAGGACACTCAAGCAGCCCCGTGGAGGCCCACATGGAGGTATGCTGTTGGCCACTATCCAGCTCTCCAGTTATCTCTGCCATCTTGGGAGCTGACCCTCCAGCCGCCTTCACGCCTCCAGGGGCTGCAGGCCATAGAAGAACCCAAACCAGAACCATCCATCTAAGTTGCTCTCAAATTCTTGAACTCATGGAAACCGTGTGAGACAATAAATATTTATTTTTGCTTTAAGTCACTGTGTTGGGGCAATGTGTTAAGCTGCAATAGAAAACCAATACACCGAGCAAAAACTGGTGTAGACCAAGATCGTCCCTGGCAAATCAGAATGCCCTTTCCTTACCTCACACCTGGCCCTGGGAGACAGAGCTCCCCCAAGTCTGTGAGTCCCCTTGAGAGCCTGTTTCTGCCTCTACTCATCCTACCCCTACCAGCTGCCAATCGCCAGAATTCTGAGAAACTTCCTAGAGCTCCTCGGAGCCCGGGGTGAAAGTACGTCCTTGGTAGGACTGGACTGGTACCCCAGGAGACCTGGCAGCCCCACAGCATCCCTCAGCCTCTGTCTCATCAGTCCCAGTGGGGGTGTCCCCAGCCCACCCATCTCAGGCCCTGGTTGTACCAGGCAAGGAATGACTTAAAAATAGTATAGGATGCAAAAGACCTGACTAGACATTTCACTAAACTAAAAGCCAAACTCACTGCCATTGAGTTGATTTTGACTCATAACGACCCCTCCTTGGGTTTCCAAGGAGGTATCTCTATGGAAGTAGATTGCCCGGCCTTCCTTCCAAGAGGTGGCTGTTGGGTTTGAACTGCCAGCCTTCTGGTTAGCAGTCAAATGCCTTAGGCACTATACCACCAGAGCTCCTGTCATTGAAGATGCAAATAAAACCCACCATGAGATACCACTTGACTCCCACTAGGATGGCAAGGATTTTAAAAAAGGAAAATAACAAATGTTGGGGAGGATGTGGAACAATTGGAACCCTCATGCATTGCTGGTGAGAGTGTAAAATGGTAGTCTCTGTGGACAATAACTTGTCAGCCAATGAAGCATGGCTTCCAAGGTGAGGTCACAGACATTGTAGCTCCCAGTGTGCTCTTCATGAGGCCACTCATCTGAGGGAAGCCATCCTCCATGTCTGGGGGACACTCAAGCAGCCCAGTGCAGGCCCACATGGAGGTGTGCTGTTGGCCAGGTATATGCCCAAGAGACTTGAAAGCAGAAGCTCCGACACTTGTACACCAGTGTCGTTGGAGCACTGTTCACAGCAGCCAAAATGTCCGCCAGCAGAAGATGGAGGAACACAATGTGGCATATACTGCAATAGACTGTTACTCAGCCATGAAGAGAAATGAAGTCCGGACGCAGCCACAACATGGATGAACCTTGAAGACATGCCGAGTGAACCAAGTCAATCACATAAGGACAAATTTTGCATGATCTCACTAACATGAAATATCTACAACAGGCAAACGCGGAGAGGTCAGAGTTTAATAGTGGTTACCGAGTGTTTTGGTTACTTAGTTCTGCTCTAACAGAAAACATACCACAAATGGATGACTTTAATAAACAGGAGTTTATTCTCTTACAGTTTTGGAGGCTAGAAGACCAAATTCAAAGTGCCAGGAATCTAGGGGCTGGGTGAAAGCCCCTCGACCTTGGGCTTCAGCTCGGACTCTTGCTCCTGGCCCACTGAAGCTAGAGGCGTGTCTTCACTCAGGCAGCTGTTGACTAGAGACTGACAAACCCAAATGCGACAAGTAAAAAGCCACAGTCCCAATACTACCAACTAACATGGCAGACCACTAATTCAAGTCCAGAGACAGTTGCAAGATCAGCGGGAAACAGCAGGCTGCTAAAGGAAGACTCAGCTGCATGCAGGGTCCAAGCGTGCCCTAAGGCTACAGACCATTCCGAAAGCTTCTCGTACAGGAAGCAGACCACATCCCTAAGGCAGCTACTCAGCTGCTCACAGTGGATTCCACCATGGAGTTGATTACCAGTCTCATTACGGGGAATAACTGCATCCAACTGCCCAGCCACTCAAAACCAGATCCAGCCAAGTTGACAATAACCTTAACTACCACACCAAGGGTAGATGGACCTCTGGTGGTGCTGTGGTTAAAGCATTGGGCTGCTAGCCAAAAGGGTGGTGGTTTGAAACCACCTAGCCACTCTGCAGGAGAAATATGAGGCAGTCCGCTTCCATAAAGATTTATAGCCTTGTAAACTGGATAAGGCAATTCTACTCTGCTCTACAGGGTCACTGTGAGTCAGAATCACTCAATGGCAGTGGGTTGGCTTGGCTTCACTGAGAGGGGGAGGGGAAAGGGGAAGCACTATTTAGCACCGAGTTTCTGTTTATGGTGACAGGAAATCTGGCAGTGGATATTGGGGACAGTTGTACAACATGATTGATGTGAGTGGTCTCATTGAATAGTGAAAAATGTTGAATTGGCAAATGTGTTATCTGTATCTTTACAGGAATAAAAACAAGCAAAAACTAGTAGCCAATGGGGTTCTGAGCTTGGGTGGCCCCCTGAGCTAGTGCTGACCTGCAGTGCTTTGTTTACCTCTCTCACAATCCTGTGAGGAGGGAAGTCATTTATTCCATTCACTTGCATGGGTGGAAAAAAAAAAAAAAAAATGGCCCAAGGTCACCCAGCCAGGAAGTGGCAGATCCAAGACTTGCCTCCAGAGTCCCCAGGCCTCTCCGTCCTCTTCCCTCTCTCTTGCCCTCAGAAGTCTAAAGACTGCCTGCAAGGTGCTAAGAACTGAGTTTTTCTCCCCAGATCCGATCCATTTACAGATCAGGAGACAGGGGCTCTGTAGGAGACAGTGGAGGACAGCAAGATCTGTCCCTTGAGTGCTATTACTTGTTTATTGCCTGCATTGATGCTTACACGTCAGTGCCTAGATCTGTGCTTGGCACATCACAGTTCCCAGTTGCCACAGAGTTGATTCTGACGACCTCCCATGTTGCAGAGCAGATTTGTGTGAGGATTTGAAAGGCTGTGACCTTTTGGAGGCAAGTCACCAGGACTTTCTGCCTTCTGAGGTGCCTCTGGATAGATTTGAACCATCAACCTTTTGCTTCGTAGTTGAGCACTTTACAGTTTGTGCCACCCAGGGATTCCCCTGGCCCATAGCAGGTGCTCAATAAATGTAGGCTGAGGGTTTGAACAATGGTCTCCAAGAAGCTTGAAAACCAAACCAAAGCATGTTGAATATCTGAATGGCAGCGGTGCTCCGAAAGGAACAGACCCAGTGCCCAGGCTCTGTGGCCTTGGGGGAAAGAAAGATCTCCCCGCCCCCTCAGCCTCTCTCTTCATCTCCTCATCCCCCAGGCTCTGGGCCATTCTCCTGTACCCCTTGTTTGGTTGACACCCAGCTGGCCTGCTTTAGCCCCAGGATGAGGTGAGAAAAAAAAATATTTTTAGGCATGCTTTTTCTTTCCTTCCAGGAAAATGATTCCAAATGTGCAATTTATTCTGAGGAACGTAGGTGTGTTTGTGGAATGGCTTCTGGGGCTGTGCTCTCCCCCCACCTCCTCCTCGCTCACCTTCCTCCCCTCTTCCTGCTCTTTCTTCCCTTCCCCTGCCCCATGTCCCCATCCACCTCTCTCCCTCCCTTTTCCCTCACACAGAGAAGAAGACAGGTGTGTGTTCACAGGCTAGGGCTCCTCCTACTCCTGCTCCGTTATTTCCTGTCACTGGGGGGTCTTGGCTAAGTTGCTTCACTACTCTGAGGCTCAGTTTTCTTATCTGAAAAGTGGGGAGAGCATGGGTCTATGATACCTAAGGGGAAAGATGCATGTATGAGGGGCTTTTAAAATTCAATAGAGGAAGTGTACAAAAGCTCAAGACTGTCACTGACACAAGATATGAAGTCCTGTCATTTGCCAGATGCTGTGCCTCAGGCAGGAGGCAGGGACAGGGTGAGGTACCTCCCTGGCCATTATCCTTGACCTGGGATAATGAGCCTGGCCCTGGCCCTGGCCCTGGTCCTGTTGTCGCCCTTACCCAGCTTGAGGTCTCAGGAGGGTTTAGGAAGGAAGAGACCTCTGACCTAAGCCCCAAAGGCTGCCCGCAAAGTGAGCCCGGGTTCAGAGGGGTGAGTGACAAAAGGGAGAGTGGTCCAGACAGAAGGATAGGGACAGAGGGCTCATGGCACAGCCAGAGTCAGGGGTTTGGGTTTCAGCCTACGAGAGGCCACTGAAGGATTTAAACAGGAGGCTGATCCCACCTGCGTATATTCACATGACTCCAGGCAGCCGGATGATGAGTTGGGAGGAGGAAGACTGGAGGCCAGTAAGATGCTGTTCTTGAGAGAGGCTTGGTGTCTTGGGCTGGGCTGTGACCTCAGGGGTACAGAGAAGAGGTGGGGGCTCTGGAGACATGTGGGCCTGGAGAGGGCCTGGCCATGGGCAAAACTTGGGGAGGAGGCCTTGAGAATGAGAACAGACCCCAGGGAGAGTTCAGAGAGGGAGGAGGAGGGCACTGCAGGGGAAAACTGGGATGTGAACAGTGAGGCAGAGGACATGGCCTCAAAGAAGATGGGGGAGGAACACCCAAAGGCCAGAGAGGAAACTCAGAAGCAGGAGGCCATCAGGCCAGAAAGACACTGTGTCAGGAAAGGGGCCGTGGCGGGGGGAGGGGGGGGCGGTGACTTCTTGTTGCAGGGTGAGAGAGGAGTGCCTACCCTCCATACTGAAAGAGACGTGTATGTGTGTGTGTGTGTGTGTGTGTAGGAGCTCTGGAAGCATAGTGCCTAAGGCACTTGACTGCTAACCAGAAGGCTGGTGGTTCAAATCCACTCCTCA
>NW_006922020.1:1340413-1347905 GCF_000298275.1 Orycteropus afer afer
TGGACCCTGCATATAGCCATGTCATTGCTCAGCAGCCTGCTATGCTCTGCCGACCTTGGGACTTACAATGGACTTAAGTTAATGGCCTGCCATGTGGATTGGTAACATCGGGACTGTGCCTTTTTACTTGTCAACCTTGGGTTTGTCAGCCTCAGCAGCCAGCAGCCGTCTGAGTGAAGAAACGCCTCTAGCTCCAGTGAGCCGGGAGCAGGAGGCAGAGCTGGACCCCAAGGCTGAGGGGTTTTCACCCAGCCCCTAGAGCCTGGCACTTAGAACTTGGACTTAAAGCCTCCAAATTGTAAGAATAAACTGTTTGTTAAGGCCATCCCATTTGTGGTATTTTGCTTGTCAGAGCGGCACTAAGGAACCAGAACACGTAGATATCCCAGGTGGAGTGAGAGGGTGTGGGACCGGAGAATTGATGCAGCAGAAGGTGGCCAGAAACCCAGTGGACTCCACCAAGGGGCAGGCGATGACTTCACAGGGGTTTGGTCTGTGACCGTACCAGGTGCCAGGTGCCTCCAACAGCGATGAGCAGTCTGAGCAGGTGGCCATGGAGGCTGAGCCCAGTGGGCAGTGGGCCCAGGATGGGGGATGTTGGCTCAAGAAGAACTCACATGAGGGCACTTGAACTCACACCTGGGTTGGGAGGTGAGTGCAAGAGGGGCCCTCAGTGGGACAAATTAGGGCAGTCTGAGGCCTGCAGGTCTCCTGGGTCTCCAGAACCAGTGCCGTGGGGGTGGAGCAGGAGCCTGGGAAAGGGCTGAGGCCTGGCTGGAGTGGGACAGCTCCAGGAGGGGAGAGTCTTGGGGCTGAATGAGAATCTTGCCTGGGAGGAATGGTCGTACCACGAGAGATTTTGAGTTTTTGCCAACAACATGGTCTAGGAAAAGGGAATGGATGAGCCAAAACTCCCCAGGCAGGGAGTGAAGTGACCTGGGTTCTAGTGCCAGCTCTGCCACAGACTGTATGTCCTTGGGCCAGTTATTTCCTGTCTAGGGTCTTGGTTTTCTCAAATGTAAAAGGGGTGGATGAGATAGAGTGGGATGGGAAGAGCAGGAGTAGGCCCCGTGTGCTCTGTCCATTCTAGATTGTAGTGGACAAGCCCTCAGAAAGTTCTCCACTCACCCACAACGTACCGGATGTCCAAAGCCTCAGGCCAGAACTCAAAACTTTGGAGGCCTTCCTCTTAGGTAGGGCTCAGCCTCAATGTGGCCACCTCATAGTACCCAACCTGCCCTCTGTGTCTCAGGGCAGATGTCACCACCACTATGAAGCCTCCCTAGATACCCTTCTCAATGCTCCAGTCCTCACAGTGGCATTAACCCTACCTGCCCAGTCCTCTTGCTGACTTTGCTGGCCTCACACTGTGGTATTTGGCTTGGCCATGAGTTTCCTTTCAAGTACAATTTCCTGTAAACTTAATTCAGCTTAGGCTTTCAGGTCCCTCACTTGTACATTCCCACTCCAAGGCCCTGTTCTTAATTTTGTATTTGTGATTATCTCAAATTGTATCAGCTTCAGGCCCCACAGAGCCTGGCCCTGACCCTGGCCCTGGTCCTGTTGTCGCCCTTACCCAGCTTGAGGTCTCAGGGCCCTCCTCTCTCCTCTCTCCTCAGTCCTTCCTGGCCCTGGGCCCAGACTTGACCCAGACAACAGAGGGTCTCTGCTCTGGGACTCCCAGTCTCTTAACAGCCCTGAAAGGCCAGCCCCACCTTGCCCTGTGGCCACTCAGCTCAAACAATGTGACTTACTCTTTCCCTCTCCCCAGTGCCAGCCTTGAGGTGCCTCCAGAGAACGCTTCAAGTTCTATAATTTGCACCCTCCCAGCTTGCAGGTTCATATCCTGGCCCCAGGCCTGGTTGCTGTGTGATCCGTGGACGTTGTGCCCTCCTCTGAGCCTCTGAGTCTTCAGCTGGGAGGGACTTTTGAGCAGGTGTGTGGACTTGCCTAGCATACAAGGCGCAGGGGGAGCTGGGAGAACACTCTTTCTGCCCTGCCCAACACTGGGGTGAAGGCACTGTCCGTCATGACCCTCACACAAGCCCAGTCCACAGCTGGAAGAGGGCTCCCCTACCATGGAAGACAAGCCTTCCCACAGCTCGCCCCGCTCCTCCCCCCATGCACCCTCCCAGCAGCCTGTTGGGCTCTGCTCATAGCAGGTGGCAGGTGGCTTGGAGTCTCCCTGAGTCCCCCCTCACCACCCTCTGTGGCTTTCAGATCAGGACTTGCTGGGGCCTCAGTCAGGCCTTTGTCCTCTTACTATGATCCTTTTTCAGTTTATGAGATTTTGGGGTCACTGGCCCCCATGACTGCTAGTCACTCAGACTTTCACAGGAGTGAAACTGAGCTCTGGCCTCCTTCTGGCTCTTAGGCAAGACCAGAAGTTGGAGAGGGAGCAGGAAGGGGTGAGGCTTTCCACACACTTGAAGGATGGAGGTAGGGGCAGCCAAGGGGAGCCAGGACTTGCTTTCCAAGCCCTGATTCTTCCCCAGCAAAATGAGGGAGCTGGGAGGGCACTTGTGTTTAGATGGCCTGGTGAGGATGCAAAGTCCTCCTGGTTCAAGGAGATGTGGGGTATGGGTGGGGTAGACGAGGCCCAGTGTACTATGAAAAGCCAGGGCTCTGTCATCACACTGCCTGGATGGAATCCTGCCTCATCCATTTGCTGGCTGTGTGACCTGGAGGAAGTTACTTAACTTCTCTGAGCCCTAGTTTCCCCAGCTGTACAAGGGAGGAAACCCAACCCAATCCAACCCACTGCCACCAAGTCAGATCTGACCATCAAGTCAGATCCGACTTATAGTGACCCCTCCTTGGGTTTCCAAGGCAGTATCACTATTTAAGTAAATTACCCAACCTTCCTTCTGAGGAGTGGCTGGTGGGTTTGAACCGCCAGCCTTCTGGTTAGCAGTCAAGTGTCTTAGGCACTATGCCACCAGAGCTCCCAGTAAAGAGCAAACACAGGGGTAGCTCTTGTTGTGTGCCACACTCTGCTGGCAGAGCAGCAGCAAGCACAGTTCCTCCTCCAGTGCATGTGAGCGTTCTCCAGACACAGGACTGGGGGCAGGAGTCAAGGAGAGCATTTCCCCCTATGAGGGTGGTGAGGGCAGATTGAAGGTAAGGCACCCCTGCATGTGCCGGATGTATAGCGAGTGCGTGGGCTTACCTGTGAGTGGGAAGGCGTGGGTGGGTGACTGTGCATCTGTGGACCCCTGGAGAGCTGGAGCAGGCAGGCAGGAACAAGATGCGATGCCCTGGGCCCAGGCCTGCCCCAATTCTGGCAGCGACTAGTGTGTGTAAGGGCAGCAGGTGGCGCTCCTGGTCTATCCAACTCAAAGATTCTCCACCGCGCCCCCCCCCCCCATTGCGTTGCCAGGGAAGGGGTGCTGCTCCTTCCAGAAGCTCAGTCTCAGAGCCGGCAGGAACCTCTGGAGAGGAGATGGGTCGTGTCCATAAACCACCTTGTGTCTGGAGACCATCCTGCTACCTAGTTCTCTGAGCCTTGAATAACTCCCAAGACTCAGTATTCACTACCTCTTAGAGTTATTGTTGTTGTTATATGCCATTGAGTCGGCCCCGACTCATAGCGACCCCTCCTTGGGTTTCTGAGGCAGTATCACTACGGAAGTAGGATTGCCCAACCTTCCTTCCGAGGAGTGGCTGGGGGGTTTGAACCACCAGCCTTCTGGTTAGCAATCAAGTGCCTTAGCCACTATGCTACCAGAGCTCCCACCTCTTAGAGTAGCCAGTGCCATCTGTGGCCAGCTCCAACTGTTCAAAAGTCTTTCCTAACATGGAGCTGACATTGGCTCCTTGTAACACCCCACCCCACCCTGCCAGTGTTAACTCTGCCTTTTGGGAGCCCCTCAGAACAAGTCAGTTCCATGAGCTTGTGACAGTCCCTCTGGGAGGTGACTCTATGACCAGATTCAGTCCTTTCCTTTTTAAGCATCACCCCAGCCACCTTTGTGGTACTTAGTACAATGGCAGGGAAGAGCCCACACAATCTAGTGCCTGGGCCTCTGGGCCTGGCACATAGTAGGCATTCAATTTATATTTCCTGAATGAATAAATGAACTCTGGGTGATCATTATCTCCATATTATAGTTGGGAACATGAGGCTCAGAGACATAAAGTTACTCCTCCAAGGTTACACAGCCCATAACTGGCAGAAATGGAATTTGAACCCAGGTACTTTTCCAAAGCAAAGCCTGAGCTCTTCAACTCCAAGCCATGCTGTCTCCACTAGACCCTGCCTCTCCATCTACTAGGCTCCATCAGCTCCTCCCCACCCATCTGCCCAAGGTGCCCAAGTGTTAGAATTTCAAAAGATTTGGGCATGGGATTTCTAGAGGCTGAGGCCTCAGAATTCCTAGGGATGTTTTGAAATCTCAGAATTGGATAGTCTCCCTCCCTTTGAGCATCTTGTGTTTGGAGACTTAGGGCCTAGAAGATGGAAGGAATACACAGAGTCACTGTACCAAAAAGAATTGGTTGATATACATACAATACAGGAGATGGCATATGATCAAAAACCAATGGTATTGAAGGAAGAAGTCAAAGCTGCACTGAGGGAAGTGGCGAAGAACAAGGCTCCAGGAATTGATACCCATTGAGATGTTTCAACAAACTGATGCCCCACTAGAGGCACTCACTCGGTTATGCCAAGAGATTTGGAAGACAGTTACCTGATGAACTGACTGGAAGAGATCCATATTTGTGCCCGTTCCAAAGAAAGGTGATCCCACAGAATGTGGAAATTATTGAACAATATCATTAATATTGCATGCGAGTAAAATCTTACTGAAGATAATTAAAAAATGGTACAGCAGTATATTGACAGAGAGCTTCCAGAAATGCAAACTGGATTCAGAAGAGGACATGGAATGAGGGATATCATTGCTGATGTCAGATGGATCTTGGCTCAAAGCAAAGAATACCAGAAAGATGTTTACATGTGTTTTATTGACTCTGCAAAGGCATTCAATTGTGTGGATCATAACAAATTAGGGATAAAATTGAGAAGAATGGGAATATTGGAACACTTAATTGTGCTCACAAGGAACTTGTACATAGACCAGGAGGCTGTCGTTTGAACAGAGAAGGAGACACTGCATAGTTTAAAATCAAGAAGGGAGTGCGTCAGGGTTGTATCCTTTCACCATACTTATTCAATCTGTATGCTGAACAAATAATCCAAGAAGCTGGACTATATGAAGAAGAATGTAGGATCAGGATTGGAGGAAGACTCATTAACAACTTGCGTTATGCAGATGACACAACTTTGCTCGCTAAAAGTGGGGATGACTTGAAACACTGATTAAGACTGAAGACTGCAGTCTGCAGTATGGAGTACATCTCTATATAAAGAAAACAAAAATCCTCACAACGGGATCAATAAGCAGCATCATGATAAATGGAGAAAAGACTGAGGTTGTCAAAGACTTCACATTGCTTGGTCCTACAATCGTCGCCAATGGAAGCAGCAGTCAGGACATCAGACATCGGATAGCACTGGGCAAATCTGCTGCAAAGGACCTCTTTGAAGTGCTGAAGAGCAAAGATGTTTCCTTGAAGACTAAGGTGCACTTGACACAAGCCATGGTATTTTCAATCACCTCATATGCATGTGAGAGGTGGACAGTGAAAAAGGAAGACTGAAGAAGAGTCGATGCTTTTGAGTTGTGGTGCTGGCGAAGAATGCTGAAAGTACCATGGACTGCTGAAAGAACACATCTGTCCTGGAGGAAGTGCAGCCGGAATGCTCCTTGGAAATGAGAATGGTCAGACTTATGTATTTTGGTCATGTTGTAAGAAGGGACCATTCCCTGGAGAAGGATATCATGCTTGGTAAAGTGGAGGGACAACGAAGAAGGGGAAGGCCCTCAACGAGATGGATCGACACAGTGGCTGCAACGATGGGCTCAGGTACAGCAAGGATTGTGAGGCTGGCACAGGACTGGGCAGAGTTTCATTCTGCTGTCCATGAGGTCATTATGAGTTGCAGACAACTTGATGGCACCTCACAACAACAACAACAGGGCCTAGAGGGCAGAGAGCCCGGAGTTACATATGCTTCAGGGCAGGACTCTTAATCTCTCATAGGAGCCCCTTCTAATCCTGCTCAACCTTATGTTGACCTGACCCTGACCTCCTCCCATGGGCCCTGAAGGACAAGTCTGGGTGCCCCCGAAACCTGAAGACCATGGCTAGTACCCCAGAGTCTGCTCCTCCAGGCCAGCACACCCCTCCCAGGCACTCTCCCCACATCAGCTTTCACTCGTCCTGGTTTTGTTTCCCCTTTCCTTGGGGGAATTGTTCCAGTTTCACTTCACTTCAATTCTTAGCTCCTGATGGCAGGCCCTGCTCTGGGTGCCAGGACATGGGGCCAGAGAGGAGGGTAGCTGAGGGCAATAACCTCCCCACTCCAGGCCTCAGTTTTTCCCTTTGTGAAGTGGATATTGACAGTGCTTACCTCATGAGTTTGCTAAGAGGATGGAATAAGATGACCCATGTATAGCGCTTGGCACCACACCTGACTTGTGGTTCCAAAACAAACCCAAACTCACTGCCGTTGAGTCAATTCCAACTCACAGCAACCTCCATTGGGTTTCCAAGGCTGTAAATCCAAGGCTATAAATCTTTACAGAAGTAGATTGCCTCATCTTCCTCCCATGGAGTGGTTGGTGGGTTGGAACCACTTACCTTCTGGTTAGCAGCCCAGTGCCTTAACCACAACACCACCAGAGCTCCTCTGGCTCGTGTTTGTTGGGTTGTTGTTGTTATGTGCCATCGAGTCGGACCTGGCTCATAGTGACCCCTCCTTGGGTTTCTGAGGAAGTATCACTATGGAAGTAGATTGCCTAACCTTCCTTCCGAGGAGTGGCTGGTGGGTTTGAACCGCCAGCCTTCTGGTTAGCAGTCAAGTGCTTTAGGCACTACGCTACCAGAGCTCCTGGCTTGTGGTTAGGGCTTAATAAATGTTTATTCCTCACCTTCCCCATACCTGGGTGGGGGTGAGCTCAGGTGAATGGGAAACACATTCATTCATTCAACAGATTTCTACTGACCACCTGCTACATCCCAGGGCCTGTTCTAGTGTTGGAGACAGTAGTGAACAAGGCAGACCCAAAAATCCCTGCCCTCCCAGAGCTCACATACTGGTGGCAGGAGATGCTAATAAGTCAGTGAAGTGCACAGTATGTGTGATGGTGGTAAAGGCCATGGAGAAAAGTGCATAATGACCACTCAAGGTCAAATAGACCACCAGGGCAAGGTGAGGCCACTCAGTGACACACCCCTCACACCAATGGGAAGGTGTGGTGGGGGGAGATCTATCTCAAAGAACTGGGGTGTAATTTTCTTTCTTTCTTTCTTTCTTTTTTTTTAGATTGAAATGAGGTTATAGTGAAGGGGAGGAGCATAGCACTATGCCGGCTGGATGTGCTTGCCGCGTGCCGTCTTTTCCACCTCAGCAGCCACCAAGAGG
>NW_006922020.1:1348520-1349877 GCF_000298275.1 Orycteropus afer afer
CTCCCTGTGCATAAGCAGCCCTTCTTTCTCCCATGATTGTTCTCTCCAAGGAGTGTATCTACCTCAGGTAAATGTTCAACTCATATGCCTGTCTTTTATTTGGCTGGAAACTACGGGTGTGGGTTCAATTCCAGACCTGAAGGGCAGCTAGGGGCCATAGTCTCAGTAGTTCCACCAGGCTCTATCGGACCAGCAAACCTGGTCTCCCCGCCCCCATTTTTTATGGGCTAAACTCTTACTGAGCCATTTAAAGGAAGCAGGCAGGAATAAGGAGCTCTGGTGGTGTAGGTATTTGGCTGCTAACAAAAAGGTCAGTGGTTTGAACCCACCAGCCACTCAGTGGAAAATAGATGGGGTAGTCTGCTTCTGTAAAGATTGACAGCCTTGGAAACCCAATGGGGGATACTATGAGTCAGGATTGACTCCATGGCACTGAGTTTGGTTTGAGTTTGGAGGCCGGAATAGTAAAAGGGTGGGTGGGAGTTGGATCGTCTGTGTAGGGGCCTTATCAGCATAGCAGACTTGAGGTTTTGGTTGAGGCAAAGTGAGGAACTAGCCCACAGCTGGCCAGGTGGCTGGCTGTCTAGGTTACCATAAGAGTGGCTCAGGAGGTGTTGAGGGTGCCTAATGGGAAAAACCCAGGTGCTGTTCATATAGGACTCTAAATTGACCAAACTAAAATGGATTTTGAGGTAATCGACAAAATGGAGTCTGACCAAAATTATGACATGGGAACATTTGGGTGGGGTCACACAGTTGGTGTAGAAGCGACAGCTCCAGGTCTGCCTGGGTTTTCCTCTATAGATACACAGTGACAGGCCCAATAGCCCCATGGTCAATAGCCCTGTAATGCAGTCAGAAGACTGAGGCCCAGAGAGGGCCAGTTCTGGTCTGAGGTCACACAGCCCATCTGTGTCCAGGAGACATCAAAGACTACGGTCTTGGATGACCTCCTGGTCCATCCTGTAGACTGGCTCGAGGTGGGGTGATGGCAGTGGTGATAGGAGGAGTTCTGGAAGAGACATTTGGTTCTAAAAGGGGAGGCCACTAGTGAGACCACAAATACGACCCATATCCTCAGATCCCCAAATGAACCACATCCATTCTAGGGCATTGCCTTGCTGGATGCTTCTAATCCTAGCAACAGCCCGGGAGCCCCATGCTCAGATCAAGGCTCAGCAAAGGAGGCCCCTGGTCCGGGTCGCCAGCGTGGGGGGCTTACCCCGAGGTCTGGCGGCCGACACTGCGGTGGGGCCGCCGTGGGCCCGGGAGCGGGAGCTCAAGGGACACTCAGTGCGCGGTCTGGGTCCTGGGGTGGGCGGTGCTCCGGACTCTGCCGGGGGCGGGGGGCGGTGGC
>NW_006922020.1:1350452-1351857 GCF_000298275.1 Orycteropus afer afer
CGGGCCCCGGGGACCCCCACCCCCTCCCCCACGACTATCCGCGCCTCTCTCCTGGACGCCCCTCCTCGGCTCCGTGCCTGGTGGGCGCCCCCTTTCTGGCATTCGTGGCAGAAGGCCACCCTCGCCGCTAGTCGTCTTTGGGGCGGGGGAGTCAGCCTTTCTTTTGGGGACCCCCTCAGAGGGAAGCTTGGGCGGGAACCAGAGCTCAGGTCTCCAGCACCCTCTCTCATGAATCTGCCTCCCCAGGGGTGGAGCGGGGTCCTCTACCCGGGTCCGGGAGGTGCGGGGAGGGTCTGACGGCGGGCTGAGGGGCTTGGGCCGGGCTTGGGCTGGGTGTGTCTTGGGTCTCCAGTGAGCGTGGCTCTTGCCTTGTAGGTGTGCCCAGACCGCGGCCAATTTTAGGGAATCAGGTCGGTTCCCCTACAGGGGGAAGGTGTGTGCATTTGGGCCCTTGGCTGGTTCCCTCTACCATGACCTGGGCAATGAAGCCCTAGAAGGGGGAAAAGAGGGAAGGTGACTTGTGTGAAGGTGACCTGAGGGGTGAGGGAGTGTGACCCTGTGTATGTGTGCGTGTCCATCTCAGTGAAGGGCACCAGGACTTACGGGGACCTGTGGGGTGTGTGTGACTGAGGATGGAGGATGAACACTGTCCACCAGGGATGGGCGGCTGCTACATGCCCTCCCTGTGGGAGTGCTGATGATTTGTGTGTGTGTGTGTGTGTGTGTGTATGTGTAGTGTTGGGTGAGGGTGACCATCGTGCACGGTGTGTCCTAGTGACTGGGCTGGGCAGGTGTGTGTGCATGCAGTGGGGTGTGGATATTGGAGAGACTCCTGTGGTGGGCGTGTGCTAGGACCCAGACGAGTGTGTCTGTGTGGTATGTGTGTGTGCGTGCACAGGTACATGGGATCACCCTGTGCATGAACCCTATACCTTTGAGGGGGACTAAGTGTGTGCAGGTATAGGTGTGTGTGAGTGACCCCTGAGTGTCCCTTTGAGTGACCACATCAGCCATGGCGCTGAGCAAGGTGCCAGCTCTATCAGGGGAAGTGGGAGGAAAAGGATAGAGGGAGAAAAGGCCACTTGCCCCCTTCGAGTTAACCCAGGTCCTAAGTGAGTTCCCTCCATGGGCATAAGTCAGTCCAGAGCCAGGGCTGGGGTGGGCTGGGGCTTTCTAGGCCCAACCTCTTTGGTTGATTCCAGGCACTAAGCCTGTCTTCCATTCCCCAGGCTGAAAAGGACCCAGGCCTCTCAGGTGAGCCAAGGGTGCCTACCTTGCCTCTGCAAGTCCTTTTCCTCTTTGGGTCTCAGTCTGTGGGTCTGTAAAATGGGAGGACAGGCTTCTTGGGCTGACAGACTACTCATTGTTGTTGTTGTTGTTGTTATGTGCCGTCGAGTCGGCCCCG
>NW_006922020.1:1352402-1422069 GCF_000298275.1 Orycteropus afer afer
CTTCCTTCTGAGGAGTGGCTGGTGGGTTTGAACCGCCAGCCTTCTGGTTAGCAGTCAAGTGCTTTAGCCACTATGCTACCAGAGCTCCTAATTAGATGTATAGATGAATGGAAAGGAGCTCTGGTAGTGCTGTGGTTAAGGCATTGGGCTCCTAACCAAAAGATTCAAACCCACTAGCCTTTTCACAGGGAAAGATGAGGCAATCTGCTTCTGTAGAGATTTACAGCCTTGGAAACCCTACGGGGGTTGCTGTGAGTTGGAACTGACTCGACGGCAGTGGGTAGATGAATGGAAAAGGGACTCAGGACAAAGTGTTCTAGACTTGGAGGCCAGGTGGGACTCCTGGGCTAGGTGTCCTTGAACAAGTCACTTCCCTTGCTGAGCAATTTCTCTACACATAAACAAATAGATCTGTGTCCCATTAAATGGTGGAAGGAATTACATGGGAGCAAGTGGTTAAGGCATTTGACTGCTAACTGAAAGGGCGGTGGTTTGAACCCACCAGTCACTGTGAGGAAGAAAGATGAGGCAGTCTGCTTCTATAAAGATGTACAGCCTTGGAAACCCAGTAAGGGTCACTTTGAATCGGAATCAACTCGATGGCAGTGAGTTTGGGGTTTTCTTGGTTTGTGTGGTGAAAAGGCCTGGTGCACAGTAGGGCCTCAGTAGAGCAGGATGCCCTTGAATCTGAGGATAGGGTAGAGGTGGGTGTGGTTCAGACCTAAGTCTGGAGTGGCAGGTAAAGCAAACTTCTAGGGTCTGGGCTGAGAGGGTAAGCTGGTAGGCTTGGCTTTGTGGGGAGGAAAGGCTTGGGCTCCAGGTGGACTTGAGTGGGGGATCTTGCACTTTCTAAGAGGTCAGGTGCTGAAGAAGGGGTATCCCCTCTCAAGCCTCTTGAGCTAAGGTGGATGGGTGGTACCCAGTTGCCAGGAGTGCCACATCAGAGAAAGAGGGCTATGCCTACAGCAGGAGGGACTGAGGTTAGACCAGTAGAACCCCAACCAAGGTGGCCCCAGGGGTGGCCAGTGTGAGGAGGTTCTTTAAGGACATTACTAGGATGAGCAGTGGCTACTCTGAGTGTGGAAGGGACAATATGACTGTTTGATCTGTCAGCAACTTGAGAGGGTTTGTATGGGGGGTGGAGAGCTCCTGGGACGGTCTCAGTAGGGGTGGCAGGTCTCATTTATGATGAGTTGGTGAGGGTCTGCATCTGGCATCTCCTTTGGGGAGTCCCCCTTCCTGAGAGACTGAGGATCAAGACTGGATCATCTGTTTTCAGGGCCACTCCTATCTATATAGGAGCTCTGGTAGCATAGTGCCTAAGGCACCTGACTGCTAATCAGAAGGTTGGCGGTTCAAACCCACCAGCTACTCCTTGGAAGGAAGGTTGGGCAATCTACTTCCGTAGTGATACCACCTCGGAAACCCAAGGAGGGGTTGCTATGAGTCGGGTCCGACTCAACGGTACATAACAACAACAACCAATCTATATACTTAAGTCACCCACCCAGAAAGGCTTGGAATGTGGGGATCCTGGAAGTTTTAGCTCTTGAACATGTTATTTTAGAAGCCCAGGGTTGAAAGGAACCTCAGATATTTCATTTTGGTTGAACACTCCCATTGCGTTCAATGTGAACCTTGTGAAAATGACCTGACTTCCCTGTGCCTTAATTTTCACCTCTGTGGAATGGTGGGAAATATGACATTGAAGGGGTTAATATGGAAAGTGCTTAGCACAGTGCCTAGCACATAATTAGTGCTCAACAAATGTTGGTTTCTTGTTCTTTTACAAGGTTGCCATTCTGTGGATGGAAAGATGGCTGGGGTGGGGAGTGGACTGCTGGGGGCGGGGACTTTGTGTGCGGGGATGCAGTTAAGAGTTGATTTAATCAGGGGATTCTTTTGACACCTCACATCTAGGGTCTTGTGGAGTCAGGCTGCAAGTTGTTTCCACCCCCACCCCATCAAGCATTTAGGAGCCCCCACCCACCCACCTCCCCTCCAGGCCACAGTGGTTGACTATAAGCCTTGGGTGGCCAAGGTGAGATTGTCCTCACTATAAAATAAGTTGAACCCCCTGAGCTGTTCTGGGTGAACCATCTCCCCTTCCAGCAGTTGGGGGACAGACACAGGAGTTTACTGCCTATAGGTCCCCAGAGGCTGGAGCAAGATACCTGCCATGTGAGTACATGTAAGAAACTTCTCTTCGTGCCTCAGCTTCCTTGTCTGTAAAATGGGGACAATAACAGGATCCACCTCCAGGGATGTTGGGGTGAGGATTTGAGCTCCTTGGTCAGCTGAGCACAGCCTGGCGCGAAATGGGCTCTCAGGAGATGGAGCCTCTTCAGAAGGGAGCCTGGAAGGGAGCCTGGAGGGGGCGGGGAGGGCTGCCTGGCTGAGTTTTTTGAGCTGAGCTATGAAAGTGGTCACCATGTGATTTTGAACAAGTTGCAGCCTGCCCTGGCCCTCAGCTTTCTCACCTGTCAACTGGGGATAAATCCTTGACTTACAGGGCTGTGATAGGGAGTGATGCCTTCATGAAGGAGCTGGGATTCAAACCTTGTGCTCTCCAGGGAGCAGCACATTGCCCTTAGCTGTGAATTCAAGTGTTCTTATTATGTTGTGTTGGGTGTTGGTGTGGGTAAGGGGGTGAGCTCTGTTGGAGGAAAAAAAAAACTTTTGAGTGACCCTGTCATGTGTTGCAGATGGGGGAAGGGGCTTGCTCAGGGTCTGACCCTAGAACCCTCACCCCTCTACCTCCTCACAAGGCTTCTCTCATCTGTGAAAGGCTGCTCTGAGGGTCATCAGGGTTGGCTATGGGGAGAGCTCTGTACACTGTGAAGGGCTATCAACGAGAATGAGTGTGTGTGTGAGTGGATGAGAGTGTGTATGTGTGAGAATGTGTGTGAGAGCCTGAATGTGTGTGTATGTGAGAGGGAGACTGTCTGGGCCATGTGGTCAGAGCACAGGAAAGATGAAATGTTTGGAACCTCAGGACTCTGAAACGAGTGGGGTCTGAGAAGTGGCCATCCCTCCTGGACATATGCACTTGTCCCCAGTGATGGACCTTCATTCTCTGCAGAGGCAATCAAGCCTACCTTTTAACACCTGCTGGCCCTTAGAAAGTCATTGTGTGGAACCCAGATCTATGTCCCTGTCACCCCATCCCTAAGTCTAAGCCCCAGTGCACCTTAAACTCTCCGGTCTAACAGTGCTTGAAGCTCACATAGGGGAGTGACTTGGTAGAGGTCACACAGCAGTCCAGAATGGAGCCAGAATGCTTTCCTGATAGGCCATGAGCCCCTTAGGGCAGGTACTGTGGCGACTTATTTTTCACTGAACCTCTGGGGCCAACTTCATGCCTGGTGAAGAATTGAATGGCTCAAATGAATGAATGAATTAATGAAGGAAGGGAGCCAGGACTGTGCGCTTTGGATCTGAGGCTGGTGGATTGCTAGCTGGGGGATGGATGTCTTCTATGTAGGAGGTTGGGGACACATCGAAGCTGGCAGAGTCCCACTCAGTCCAAGGCGTGTGCCCGTGGGCTGGGAGGCGCCATGGAGCCCTGTGGGGCGGGCTTGCGGTCGGAGTGCCAGGGCGCTGCCGCCACCACCTCTGGGTGGGACAGAGGGGTTGTGGCTCTGGGCTCCAGCCCAGCTGCTCAGAGCCTGTGATTTTGTGTTGGGAGTTGGGAGGGGGAGGGTGGCCAGAGCCAGGAGCTGTCCTTTGCTCCCAGCCCCCACCCCAGGAGGAAGCAGAGTCTAGTTTGGTCCTAGACCACCTGGCTTGTCCCTTTGACGCCTTCCCCCAGTGCCTCTGTCCCTATAACGTCTTCCCACATCCTGGGAACACCAGGCCAGTGCCTGGTAAATATTTGTTGACTAAGTGACCCCCTCCTTTGCCTTGGCTCCCAGCCTCCCAAGATTCCAAGAGGCTGGGTAGCCTTCACTTCCGGCCCCCCTCCCACCAGAGTAGGCCCGGCCAGAGGGGTGGCCACTCCCCTCCCCCACTGACCAGGCCCAGTCTGAGCGCCAAACAGGAAGCTGTGATTATAGGGGGAGTTGGAGCAGCAGTGGCTGCCAGCCCAGCTGCTGGGGTGGGAGTAGGGGCAGTCTTTGACAATGACCTGGCCCCTTCCCTATCTGGCCCCTTCCCTACCTGGCCCATGAGGGTGGACGGCAGGGAGCGCCTGTGCTAATCTGTCCAGGTTCAGAGGATTCCACAACCCCCACTGCCCCAGTTGCCTCCTTCCCACCACTGGACCTCAACCAGGCCTGGGTGCTCTGTCTGTTTTGGGGTCTCCAAGCCTGAGGATTCAGCTTGAGGTAGAGAAGGAGCAGGGGCTCTGGAGTCAACCAGAGGTGACTCCAGGGTTGGACTCCTGCTCTGTGGTTTCTTGCGTGTGACCTTGGCAAGTCCATTTATCTTCTCTAAGCCTCAGTCTTCTCCTCTTTAAAATAGGGCTACGAATACCTCTTCCTTAGGGTTTTTAGAGAATTAATGACATGAAGTAATTAAGTGCCTGGTGAGGTGTCTTGGTGAGCTCTTTCCCTGTCCTTCTCTTGTTCTCATTGAGGAATCGCTTTTGGGGGGTGGTGTGGAGGTAGGGTTTTCTCTTGGAGCTGGTAGAGTGTGGGAACCACATTTGGAGGATGATGGGTGACCCAAAGCAGATCCCTGGGGGTGAGGGTTACACTAATAGGGAGGACATGGATCAGGACCATCAGTGGAAAGAGGCAGGATTTAGGCCAGGCTAGAAGAAGCACTTCTCAGTGCCTTGTGTTGAGCTCACAGGGAATTTGGTTCCCTGGAGCCATTAGGGAGCCTGGAGTTGGGTCCGGAGGCAGCAGATTAGACTCGAAGGCTCTTCAGGCCCTTCCAGTCCTGGAACCTCAGAAAGACCTTGCTGTTTACATCATGGCACCCAGGACATGGTGACACTGGGTCTTCACATTTCCTCCCGAAGGGAACTCCCAGACTATGTTCACTCCATTGCACAGGCTTGGGCCTGGGGTAGGTGACTATTGATGTTTGCAGACTGCAGCACTGACTCTCAGAGGTGAGAGAGCCCTAAAGAGATGACCAGCCCCACTGCTGCTGCTGCCACTTTACAGGGACCATGACACCCAGAGGTGCCCAGGCTTGCCCGAGGATGGGGCTGCCTCTCCAGGTTTTGGTGATCACTTTGAGCCTTTGGACCACTCTTTTTTTGTTTCCAACTTTTTTTTTTTTTTTTTTGTGATTTGGGTGAAAGTTTGCAGAGCAAATTTGTTTTCCATACAGCAATTCATACATATTTTGTTTCATGACATTGACTGCAATTCCCCACAATGTAGCAGCTCTCTTCCCACTTCCTCCCTGTAGTTACCTCTTCACTGTGTCCTTTCCTATCCATTCCTGTCCCCTGAGCTATCTCCCTATACAAATACTGCCCTTCTGTTCCCCCATGACTGATCATTGTAAGGAGTATATCTACCCAATGTCAGTGTTCACCCTTTTGTTTGGTTGGAAGCCACAGGAGTGAGCTCATTTCCAGACCTCAAGGGTAACTGGGGGTCATAGTCTCAGGGGTCTCACCAGGCTCTATCAGACCAGTAAACCTGGTCTTTTTTTTTTTTAAATGATTTTGAGTTTTGTTCCACATTGTTCTCCCACTCTATCCAGATCTCCTGCATAAATCCCCCTCCGAGTGGTTGACTGGTAGCTGGGCACCATCTAGTTCTTCTGGTCTCATGGTCATATAGGCTGATGATCACATGGTCTACTAGTCCCTTGGACTAATTGTTTCCATGTATCTTTCATTTTCTTCATTCTTTTTTGCTCTGGTTGAGGAAAGACCCATTGTTGCATCCAGATGGCTGCTTGAAGCTTTCAAAACTTCAGTTGCTACTCATCAAAGTAGGATGTAGAGCAGTGTTTTTATATAGTATGTTATGCCAAATGAGCTTGATGTCCCCTGTGACCATGGCCTTTGGACCACTCTTGAGGTTGGTGGCATTCCCCTCATTCAGAAAAGGACTCAGAGACGTTGAGCCACCTGCTAAAACTCACATAGCCAGGAACTGGTAGAGCCTAATTTTCAACTGGGAGGTGTGGTGATATAGTGCCCCCTCCCCCAACCAAAGAAAATACCTTCAGAGTTCATTCTCCCCCCTGGCTGACACTGTCATCACACCACCTCCAGGATCAGTTTCCTCAGGCAAGGGCAGGGGTACGCCCAAGGTCTAAACCCCCATTTTGGAGAAAATGCCAGTTAGGGCCTCTATCGCCATTCTGCACTGCTGGCCCAGCTGTTGCCCCACTCTGGGCTTAGCCTCTGCCCAGGCTTCCCTAGAGCTTCCTGCACCCCCCACACTGCCAATCGGGACCACTGCCCTCCCCACTGCCTTCCCCCGGACTTTAATAAGGGTAATTTAGAATCATTCACCAGCGGAATCTGAGAAATCTAATTGCAGGAAACTGATAGCCAATTCTACTTTGAGCATGGGGCACGGGGGTGGGGGGGTGATGCTGCGGGCAGCTCATTAGGCTTGTCCCCCTCCCTGGGCTGGGGGCTGGGCAGGCAAGACTCTTGGAGGCTGGGGGGAATCTGTTGTCCTGGGGGCAGAGGCAAGGTGTATTTGCTTCTTGGGGTGTCTGGCGGAACCCACACACTGTTGCCAGGGCCTGTGGCTGGATATGGGGGTTGGTGTCAGCTCTACCCTTCCTCACTCACCACACACTTGCTGCCTCCTTCCTCGGGGCCAGGCTGTGTCGGGGTGGGGTGGGGGGCTCTGCAGTTGAGTCTTACCTGGTTCCTGCCTTCAAGATGCTCCCTGCGTGAAGGAGACAGACACAGGCACAGGTGGTGACAATAATGGCCAGCCCTTTAGCATACATACCGTACATCACACACAGTGATGTGTGCTTTTCACGCTTCATCCCAGTTAATCCTCACTGTGACCCTATGAGGTAGGTGTTGTCATCCCCATTTTACAGGTGAGAACACGAAGTCTCCAGGAGGTTTCGCAATGTGCCCAAGGTAAGATGGTAAGTAGCTAGGATTCAAACCCAGAGGCTGAGCCTGAAGTCTGGCTCCCCCTAATGCTGTGTTGTTTCAGGGTGTCAGGGCCAGGGTGAGGGCAACGGGTTGCTGTGTACGCATAGGGTCTGTCTTTTGACTGACTGATTAGTTCGTTTACTCAGCAGACATTTATTGAGCACCTGCTGGGGGCTGGTAGGGGTGCAGCTGGATTCTGTGTGCTTGTCTGGCCTGGCTGTGCCCTGGCTGGCTGGGGTGTGTTTGGGGAGGGTGTGTTGTACCTCGGTGACATTTCTTCTTCCCATCACTGCTTTGAGATAGGTTCGAATCCCAGCTTTGCCAGTGGAAGCAGAGTGAGCCTGGGCAAGTGACTCGGTCATCATCCTTAGTCTCCTCTTCTGTAAAATGGGGCCAGTAATTCCTACTCGCCAGGCTGTTGTGAGAAGCAGGGTCAGGGGTGGTATCTCACACAGTTTTTGGCAGCTAATTTTAAGGAAGCTGCTGCTGGATGGTTACTTTTATTATTTTCATTATTATACGTTTCCCAAGGTTGTTATGTCTCAGAGGTGAGCCTGCCACTGGCTTGTTGAGTCACCATGGGCAACTTTGTCCTTTCAGGGCCTCACTTACACATCTGTAAAATGGGGAGATTAGACCAGGTGGCCAGGGCCCCTTCACATTTGATGAGCCATGAAAAAGACCTGAGGCCAGAGAGGGCAGGGCCTGCTGTAGGCTGGCCCAGCAGGGAGCGAGGGCAGGCCTGCTGGGTTGGGGGAAGGATGGGATGCTTGCTGCCCTCATGTGGCCTGCCTGTGGTTCCTCCTTGGGCTAGGGTGGGAGGTGCCTCTTCCCTCACTATCATGGCAAGCACTTCTCCCCAGCCCTTGGGATGGGGTTAGACAAATCCAGGCCAGTTGGGGGCTGGACAGTGACTGATTTCTTAGGTATAGGAGGAGTACTGAGCAGGGAGGGAGTCTAGCTTCTGAGTCCTTATACCCATGCTGCTGCATCATTTTGGCCCCTGTTTAGATGCCCCCTCTGTGTCTGGTCTGTGCTGGGCTGTGTCTGCCTGGCCTGGGCTCAGCTTAGTTCCTGACCTCAGAGAGATCCCATTTAGGTGAAGGAGTCAGTCACATATCCAGATGCTACACCTGATGGTGCAGGAGTGAGTCAGGGGGATGAGCAGTTGGGTTTGATACTGGAGAATCAAGGAGGCCTCCATGGAGGAGGTGTCCTTTGTGCCAGGCCTTGAAGGATGTAGCACATGGCTAAGCAGAGATGGCAGAGGGACCAGCGTGGACAAAGGCCCCAGGGTAGGAACGGTCATGGTGTATTAGGGAACTGGAAAGATTAAAAGAAGCGTTTCCCAATCCAGGGGGAGGCACTGTGTGGAAGGGGTTGGAGGAGTTACCTCCATAGGAGTTGCTGTTGCTGATGACAGTGCTGTTTCATGCATTCAATGGACATTCACTCAGTATCTCCTTGGTGCCAGGTACTATGCTATGAGTTCTTCTGGAGCTGGACAGTTGAATGTCACAGGCTCCTACATGGAAGAGCCCGATGGACAGGGCCAGTGTCTTACAAGGTGGGCTTTCAATACAAACCAAAGCATTTGGGTTCTATCCTGTAGGTCAGGGTGGTGTTCTGTAAAATGGGTACAGCTTTGCTGCTCAAGGGACAGGTGTGAGATGCCTACAAGAACATGGGTGCTGTTGTTGTTGTTGTTATGTGCCGTCGAGTCAGCCCTGACTCATAGCGACCCCTCCTTGGGTTTCCGAGGCAGTATCACTATGGAAGTAGGATTGCCCAACCTTCCTTCCGAGGAGTGGCTGGTGGGTTTGAACCGCCAGCTGTCTGGTTAGCAGGCAAGTGTCTTAGCCACTATGCTACCAGAGCTCCTCCAGAGAATATTAATATGGAATGATGCCTTTTGAGTGCCTACTTATATGCAAGACACTGTCCCAAGAGGGTCTTAAATAAAACCCAAAAACCCCAAACTCATTGCTGTAGAGTCAGATCCGATTTGTAGCGAACCCACCTTGAGTTTCTGAGGTGGTATCTCTACGGAAGTAGATTGCCCAGTTTTGCTTACATATACAAACTCATTTAATCTTTTCAACAATCTTATGAGGGCGATCTACTTCCATAGTGATACCGCCTCGGAAACCCAAGGAGGAGTCACTATGAGTTGGGGCCAACTCAACGGCACATAACAACAACAACAACAACAACAACAACAACATGGGGGGGTACCATTATTACCTCCATTTTATGAAAGAAGTTGTTGAGGTACGAAGATGAGGTAACTTGTTAGGGTCACAGAACTAGTATGTGATGTATTTGGGATTTGAACCTAAGATATCCAGTGTTGGTATAACAGAAATATCACAAGTGGGTGGCTTTAGCAAACATTTATTTCTCCCAGTTTGGTAGGCTAGAAATCTGAATTCAGGGTGTTAGCTCTAAGCGGAGACTTTTTCTCTCTGTCAGCTGTGGGGGAAGGTCCTTGTTCCTTGGTTTCTCAGTCTTCAAGTGGTGTGTCTTCTATCCTTCCCCATCTCTGCTTCCTCACTTGCATGTTTAATCTCTTGTATCTCGAAAGTGATTTATGACATGCCCTGTACTAATACTGTTCCACTGACAACAAAGAAAGCTCATTGCCAAATGTGCTAATAACCACAGGTATCTAAAAAAATTAAAAGAAGAAAAAAGTAAAAACCAAACCTGCTGCCACTGAGTCAATTCTGGCTTACAGCGACCCTACGAGACAGAGTAGAACTGCCCCCTATGGTTTCCAAGGCTGTAATCCTTACAGAATCAGACTGCCACGTCTTTCTCCTGCAGTGTAACTGGTGCATTTGAGCTGCTGACCTTTCCGATTAGCAACTGAGTGCTTAGTCGCTGCACCACCAGGGCTTAGGATGTACAACACATTTTTGTGGGGACACAATTAATTCAACTCATAACAGAACCCAAGCAGTGTGGCCCAGGGTCCCACCCAGCACATAAGTATTGCTCTATGCTGCCACATGCATTGTAAGCTCTAAAGTGTGGTATCCCTGAGGCAATGAATTTAAGGCCAGTCAGGCCTTACTAGGTAACTGAACCTGTGTGGCTGCTGTGTTGGTGGCCCTGGCCCAGGCCTGGGGGACTCTTGGCTTCCACATGGGCCTTGCCCTTTGCTGCAGTGTTTCCTGTCCATGTTGGGCCATGAGCTGAGGCCAGCCAGGCTGGGGAAAGCTCAGAGACTGGGAAAAAATCTGAAGATTGATGATTCTAGTTGGAAGGGCCCTTAATACCCTTTTGTCCAACTTGTTCATTATCCTGAAGGCCAGAAGAGTGAGGCTTTTCTGAAATCCTGTAGTTCAACCTTCTCATTTTACAGATGGCAAAATTGAGGCTCAGAGAGGTGCCAGTGATTTGTCCAGAGTAACACAGCAGATCAGTAGCTCAGCTGGGTGTAGGAGCTATGTCTCCTGACTCATGAGCAGGGCTCCATCCCCTATACCATGTTTCTTCTCTTTACCTGTCACTGTTCTGCCTAGGCTGCCTCCAACTGCCCTCATGCTTACAGCTCTGTGTCAGATCAAGTCACATGACATTCAGTGCACTTCTCCAGCCTCATCCCTTTACCTTGTATTCCCCACACTTCTATCACCCAAGACTGCTAGCTATTTCCTGGGTGTAGAACATAGCACTGCCTTTCTACACATCATGTTAGCCATTGCTTTTCTCTCTCTGTGTGGGCTATTCCCTTCTTTTCTAGTGAGCTTCTATTCATCCTCCAAAACCCAGTGTATATTTTCCCTCCTCTGGGAAACTTTACCAACTCCTCCCCCCTCAGCCTCCCAAGCACAGTGAGCCCTCCACAGTCCCTTGTCTCCTGCCTCCCTCTTCTAGATTCTCAAGCACTGGTCCTTCCTCATCTACAATTCCAGATTCTCTGCCAAGCCCCAATTCTTTTACATTGCTTCATAGTATCTAGTTCCCCACAGGGTTACATTGTCACCTCCTTGGAGCCCTCACTTGGATACATTGTTACAGCAACAGCAGCTACTCCCCCATTACATCATCCCCTGTTCAAACTTAACACATGTTACTTTGTTTCCTTTTCCCCAAATCTGACATTGCTACATTGTTTCTTTTTGCACATCCCCAGTCTGTCTCACTTCTAATACTTCTAAATTGTCACACTTTGTCCTTTTCTTCCCAGCCCCCTACTCATGTGACCTCCAAGTTTGAAGGAGGGAGAGGACAGCTCAGATCACCCCTAGGCTTGAGGGAGGAAAGAGAAGGAGCCTGGCAGCAGGGTTGGTGGGCTTGCCAGACACAGCTCCAGCCTCTGTGGGGTGGATTCAGGGCAGGGAGGGCTGTCCCAGATAGTTTTGGACACTATCTTTCTGGAGGTGGGCTTTTGGGAGCTCAGGTTTGGTTCCCAAGAGACCTTCTTCCTCTGCCTCCCCATCCCCTCTCCCTTCTGCCCACCTGCCCACCTCTGCCTCCTCCTTTTTGTGCAAAGGAAAGCACAGAGCTTCTTTCCTCCCTGCCCCCACACTCTTCTCTCTCTTCCTCCTCCTGCCCTCACTCCCCAGACACCTCCACCTCACCTCTTCCCTGGCCCATTGGAGCCTCTGATCTCCCTGACTGCGACTCAATAGGGCTGGGACCCAAGGATTCTCCTGGGAGCAAGGCTTACCAGGGCCAGGGCCACAGGGAGTGGTGGTTAGGATAAGGGCGAGAGGAGCTCTGTTTTTGCTTCTTACTCTCCTGGGCCTGGAGCCTACCATTCTACCTGCCCCCCTCACAGTGAAGTTTGAGGGTTAGAAGCCTAGAAAAGCAGCCTTCCACCTTGTGGTTTAGATGAAGAGACTGAGCCCAGAGATAGGACTTGAATTCAGGCTCCTATGTAGCCTCTGGAGCAGAACCCTGCCTTGTTGGCACCCTGTTCTGGGAAGTGGGGAAGCTCAGGCCCAGGAGAAGGGGCTCCATCTCTATGCTCACAGGATGGTGTGCAGGCTATGGTTGAGCCCAGGGTACTCCTCTTTCCATGGGGGCCAAGGTTGTGTTTCTGTGTAGGATGTTGGCTTGGACAAGGGGCTAGGCTAGTGTGAGTGTGTGTGTGTGTGTGTGTGAGAGAGAGAGAGAGAGAGAGAGAGATGGAGTGTTGCTGTGTATCTGTGCTGGTGCACTAGGGTTGGAGGGAGCTGGGTGTGTGTGTGTGTGTGTGTGTGTGTGCTGGTGGCCTACTTCTTCATCTCTAGCTGTTTCCATGGGTCAGGTATGAGACCAGACTAGGGGGGGATCAGGACTCCCTGAACTGGTACCCTCTTCCTTGCTCAGCTGCAGGGGGCCTACCCCAACCCTGTGAGTGGCCAGGGTATTAGCAGCTCCTGGGAGAATGAGGGAATTGGGAGTGTCTCAGACTGAAGGAGATACTGTCTGTTTCCAGAGGGCCAGGCACACACAAAAATGTGCACACACAGACCCATTTGTGTACATAGAGGAGTACACACCTGACCATACACCCTTGTCCCGTGCATACAAGCAGGACCACAGTCCCACAGGCACGCCAAGGATGCAGTTGTATACACTCACACCATGTGCCCATGTACAACACAGAGAGAGACAGTCCTGGGTATTCACATGTGAACACACTTAGGCCCACATAGGCATCGAAGTCCACCTTAGACCTCCAGGTATACATACACAGAAGCATCTAGTTACATGCCAACAATTAGCCCACAAATACCTCAAATATGCTTGCCTGTGTGTGTGTGCACATTGCCAGGGCATTAAGCTGCTGGGAATGTGTCCATCCTTAATCCTAGCTCTTAATCCCAGCATCTGGGGAGCCCAGGCCACAAGGACAGCCGGTCATCTGGCCTCCTTAGAGGTGATTAAGGTGAGGGCAGGGTGGGGCAGGGTGAAGGGACTCAAACTTTGTTTTCTGCCTGACCTCCAGGGATGTGCCTCTTCCCCCAAATTTGGGCTCCTTCGGAGGCTCAGTTATATGTAATTTACCAAACCCTGGTTGTAGCCATGCTGGGGGAGAGGGGAGGAGGGCTGTGTGTCCCTGAGGAAAATGACAGAGAGGCCAAGGAAGGCAGGTCCCTTCCTTAACAACTTGCTCATATGAATCAGGCAGCCGTGCTTGTGGCTAGAGAATTTCTGGACTAAGTGGGAAAATGGGGTCTAACCAGGAAATGCTGATTTTGGGCCCTGAGTGGGGAGAAGGGGGAGGGTCATTGGGGATAAAAGAGGGCTACAGAAGCTTCCAGGAGGGAATGAGGCTTGAGCTGGACATTGAAGGAGGAGTTAACTTCAGGAGCATTTGGAAATGTGTGTGGGGGGGTGGGGCATCTTTGGTCATCACAGTAGCAAGGTGCTCCTGACAGTCACTGGGCAGGGGTCAAAACAGTCCTGTGCAGTGGGGTTTTGTCCTGTACTGTGTCATTGGTGCTCCTCTTAGGTCACCAGGAGTGCCAGGATGCTCCAAGTGGGAGGGACAGTGTGGACCACTGCTCAGAGGGGAGACTGCCCTTAGCACATGGTGGGAGGGAATAACAGCCCTACTGCTCAGGGGCATGGTGTGGTTCACCGAGATCCCACCCCATCTCAGTAAATGATATGAACTCCTCCCTCCCTCTCATGTTTGGATGGATGGATGGCTCTATAAGATGCAGCATATGGTAGAAAGAAGGTGGTCTGGGTGTCAGCCCTGCTTGGGCTCCGACTTTGATTTCTCCTTGTCAGGTGGGTGGCCTTGGGCAGGTCATTGTACTTGTGCCCTCCTCGAGCCTGTGTCCTTTTCTATGAAGCCAGGCTAGTAACCATTGCATTGCAGGGTAGTTGTAAGGATTAGGGTTACTATAGTGCCCACAAGCTGGGGAGAGTAGTTATGAGAGGCCCCCCATCACCATAGTGGGCCAATCAGTGCCTTACTCCCATCCTTGTCCTGGAGTTTCAAAACTTATTACAAGCTTGGGTCCCTGTAATAACCCCTTACTAGATATCCAATTTCAGAACCCCCCTTTTCCTAGACAGCTCTGCCCCGACAGGCACTGTCTACTCAGGGCTGGGCCATTTGGGGCTCATTCATCCAGACCTCCCTAGGGGTCTGCTCTGGTCCAGGGCTGGGGCTGGTAGAAAATCAGGCCCCTGGCTGGTCCTGGCCTGCTGGAGCACCCTACACAGGAGGGGGCTGAGCTGGTGTGATTTGGGCTTTGATGGCAGGACCCTAGGGCTGGGCTTCTGGCCCTGCCTGAAGAAGATCAAGGAGGGCTTCCTGGTGGAGGTGATGGGTTAGCTGAGGCCCTAGGAACTGCACTCAAATGGCTTATGGGAAGTGGAGGGCATACCTCATCCCTGGGCTACAGGGCAGATGGGGCTAGGATGCTCAGCATCCCTAAAACCTTAGGGGGCATTTGGACTCTTATCTGAAGACAGTAGCTGTGGGCTGAGATGGGCTAAGAGGATATGAAGTGCATGGCTGGACCTGTAGGAGGCAGGTAGAAGACGTTAGATGAGAGGAGTGCAGATTCTCTGGTTCCCTCCACCCCATAGCTCTGTGGAGTTCTTCAGGCTCCCCTCTGCTCAGGATCCTTGCCCACTATCCCCCCTCCCCCTGCAGTCTGAGCTGTAAAGGCTCTGTGAGGTCACTTCCTCCACCCTCTCAATGACCAGATGGGGGATGAGGTTGGTGCCTAAGGGCCAAGTGGAGGTGGCACAGGGGGTGAATCTGGGCCCAGAGACGGTGCAGAGCTCCACCCTCAAGGCTGCCTTAGACGGACAGCCACACAGACAGAGAATAGACAGAGCCGCATTCAAATTCTGACGTGTTCACCACTGGGGTCCTGACCCGTTCCTGCCCCCTCCCCTGGCAGGAACAAATCCTTATAGCCCTTCCTGAGGGCAGCCAGGGGCTGGTGCATGGACAGAGGGCTAGGGTGGAGACATCCAGAACCACTGAGGCTGGAGCTGGGGAGACAGCTAGGGATGGAGCCTGCAGCCAGCCTGAGTGTGCAGTTGCCTCCCTCCACTTGGGTCATTCTGAACTGAGCCCTCCTGCCCTTCCAATGGCCCCACCTGACAAAGTGGCCTTTGACAAGCTCAGAGGAGGTAGTTGCTGGCCTGGGCCCCTCCTGGCTTGTGGTCTGCAGAGTAAATGTTTGCCCATCCGAAAGTAGGGACTGGAGCTTGCCTGAGGACACTCAGGATGGGAGAGGGAGGATGTGAGCAGGGGTGGGACAAGGGTACTGTCAGAAGGCTTCTCTGGAGGACCTGAGTTTGAGTCCAGTCCAGTCCAGACTCTGCTGTGTGACTTAGGCAAGTTATTCGCCCTCTCTGATCTCACATTCATTAATTTTGTGAAATAATAGCTTTATTGAGATGTAACTCCCATATATATAATCCACCCATTTAAAGTATAATTCAGTTGTTTTTAGTATATTCAGAGTTGTGCAACCATCACCACAGTCAATATTAGAACATTTTTATCACCCCAAAAAGAGACCCTGTGCCCATTCACAGTTACTCTCTAGCCCTAGAGGACCACTAATCTGATTTCCATGTCTATGAGTTTGTCTCTTCTGGGTGTTTTATGTAAATGGAGTCATAGACTGTATGGTCTTTCATGATTGACTTTTTTCATTTAGCTTAATATTTTAAAGATTCACCCATGTTATAGCCTGCATGACACTTCATTCCTTTTTATGACTGAATCTTCCGCTCATTCCATTGTATGACTAGACCACATTGTTATTTATCCACACATCAGTTGATGGACACTTGGGTGGTTTCTACTTTTTGGCTGTTAGGAATATGCTGCTATGAACACTGTGTACAAGTTTTTGTGTAGATGTAGGTTTTCATTTCTCTTGGGTATATACCTAGGAGTGGAATTGCTGGGTCATAGGGTAACTCTATGTTTAACCTTTTGAGGAACTACCAGACTGTTTTCCAAAGCAGCTGGACCATTTTACATTCCCAGCAGCAGTGTATGAGGGCTCCTGTCTCTCCACATCCACACCCACACTTGTTATTATCTTTTTTTTAAAAAATCTCGTTCACTCCTGTGTCCATTCATCCCTTGGGTATTTTTAGCACATCGACATTGTATGAGGCGGGTGCTCACTGCTAAACTGGGAAGAGACTTTGTGCCTTGAGGAATTGTTTGGAGGGTTGACTGATAACATCTGTAGCCCACCTGTGGAGCCTTCCATGTCATAAGTGCTCAGTGACAGGAGAAGATGATTCTTAGGGGGAGACACTGGGGCTTATCAGGAATCATGGGGCCCATTGATAACAGAAGAGGGGAGGAAGGAACTCCATGAGTTCTGACCATCTACTGTGTGTCAGGACCTGTGCTTTGGTTCTCATGGCCCACTGGGTGGGATTGTCCCATTTGCAGATGTGAGAACTAAGGCCCAGGCCAGATAGCTTGCTGTAAGGCTGCCCGGCCAAAAGTAGCCAGATTCTGGACTGAGAGTCTCATTTACTCCTTCCATTCTCTGAGGTTGGTACTGTTATTGTACCCGTTTTGTTGAAGAGGAAACTGAGGTTCAGAGAGGTAAGACTTGCTTGTCTAGGGCCACAGAGCTACGAAGGCCAGTCTAGGGGTTTGCACCCAAGCATTCTAGCTTCAGAGTCTTTGTTTACTGCAGAGTCCCAGCCAGCCTGCCAGGACTCAGGAGGTGACTCAGCAGTGCTAACCTTAGGCTGGAGACAGCCCTGGGGAGCATGTGTTACCCTCAAGCAGGCCTCTGGGGACTCTGCCAGGCCTTCCTCCAATCTTTTTGGCTGACTTCTTGCTCTGTGCCTTGGTTTCCAATCTGGGAGATGGTGGTAGGGGCATCTCAGTCTGCTTCCTTCTGTCTCTTGAAGCTGGGTTCAGAAGCCAGTGGGTTTGAGCTGGGGGTAGGAAGAGTTTCATCTCCACTGGGTGTGAGTTGGTGCTGGTTATAAATGGCCCAGCAAACAGGAGGGTGAAGAGAACCACAGGCTGACTCCTTGGAAGGCTAGGCCTGGGTGCTCACGTGCGCGTGCGCACACACATAGACAGGCACGTTCTGGGTATGTGCCGGTTGTATGTCATCAGGGTATATGCTTGGCCTATGCCTGAGGAGCTCTGGTAGCATAGTGCCTAAAGCACTTGACTGCTAACCAGAAGGCTAGAGGTTCAAACACACCAGCCACTTCTCAGAAGGAAGATGGGGCAATCTACCTCCATAGTGATACTGCCTTGGAAACCCAAGGAGGGGTCACTATGAGTCGCGTCCGACTTGACGGCACATTACAACAACCACATGCCTGGGGAGGGCGTTGGGAAGGTGGCAGAACCTGGAGTGTCCTAGGACAGCTGGGAGTGCTGGGCCTGCCTCAGGCCAACTCTGGCAGGGTTTGTTCTGTTTTCTGGAGGAGGGCTGTGGGGACGGGTCAGCCCAGTGAAACCCCAGGGCTGGTGAGGTCCCTATAGCCTCCTCACCTGCCTTCTGATGGCCTTCAAGACCAGGCAGAGGATATCTCTCTCTTGGGCTGTCCTCCCTGGGATCCTGTGGGGGTGGGAACCTGGGGCCTTTATCTGTTCTCCCAGGCCAGTCCCCCTCTCCCAGGGCCCCCACCTGCCTTGCCCCCTTCAACTCCATCCTGACTCTCAGACTGAGTTCTCTGTACATGGCAATTCTTCTGGACATTCTGAGTCTCCAGGTTAATGGGGGTGGTTCCCCTGATGCCTGAGAGGGTGAGATGAAGGAGTATCAGTAAGGGGTCTGGCCCTTAGTAGGTGCTCAGTAAATGCTGCTTTCCACCCAGCCCAGGCCTGGCTGTAGAGTGTCCCAGGATTGTACGTACCACTGGAAGCTTGCTGATCTGATCTGCATGTTTTTACATAGACATTTTGTGGCAAGAATGTGCTGGGTTGAGTCTTAGATTGTCCTCCCTCCTCTGAGCTCACTTGGAGTGCTCCTGGATGGGCTTTGGAGAGACTGGACAGAGGCTTTGTTCAACTGTGTGGCTTTACAGATGGCGAGGCAGAGAGGCCCAGAGAGTACAGTGACTGGGAGGTGGGAGGTGGGTGACATGGGCCTGGCGGGGTGATTGCAGTCAGAGTGTCCTTTGAACAAATACTGATGGAGACAGCCTGTATTCCAGAAATGTCCTTGGGCTTGGGGATATAGGGCATGGCCATGATGAACTCAGTCACTACCCTCAGGAGCTGCTTGCTCTTGGAGGAGGAGACAGACATGCAACAAGAAAACAAGTAAATAAACATGCTAATTTCAGGCTGTGCTGAGTTTTGAGAAGTAACCCTGGTGGTGACAGTGATGGGATGGAGAGGGCATTTGGGTGGATTGGTGGTCAGGGAGAGCCTCTCTGAAGAGGTGGCATTTGAACTGAGCTTTTAGCATGGTGCCTAAGACATTTGACTGCTAACCAGAAGGCTGGCGGTTCAAAGCCACCAGCCACTCCTCGGAAGGAAGGTTGGGCAATCTACTTCCATAGTGATACCACCTCAAAAACCCAAGGAGGGTTTGCTATGAATCAGATCTGACTCCACGGCAGTGAGTTTGGTTTTTGGTATTACTTACACAGTGTCATGTCCTCTGGGAAAAAAAAAAAAAAAAAACCTAACTCACTGCCGTTGAGTCAAATCCGACTCATAGCGACACCTCCTTGTGTTTCCGAGGTGGTATCTCTGTGGAAGTAGATTGCCCAATCTTCCTTCTGAGGAGTGGCTGGTGAGTTTGAACCACCACCCTTCTGGTTAAAAATCAAAATGTCTTAGGCACTATGCCACCAGAGCTCCTAGAACCAAACTCAACTGCCATCGAGTTGTTTCCAACTCATAGCGGCCCCTCCTTGGGTTTCCAAGGCAGTTTTTGTTTGTCATGTCCTAGCACTTACTAACTGCTAGATCTGTCACAGCTGGTGTTGCAATGTGTGTGTGGAATCATTAGCTCCATTTTGCTGGAGGGCAAATGGGCTCAGAGAGGTGAAGTGACAAGACAGGGCACCTGGTGTGGAAGGGGGAAGTCAATACTGGAACATAACTCTTCTATACTAGGCTGCTCTGTGGAGACTCCTGGGGTGGGTGGGCACTTGGTCTGTTTGTCTGTTGGCAAGGATAGTTACAGAGCCTGGGGACTCATTCCCAGGGGAACCTGCTGGTGAGTCATGGGGTGGCAGGTGGGGCTGCTCACCTGAACTTGCCACCTGTCATTTGAGCACAACTTATCCTCCATTTCTATTCATTCTCTAATATCCAGCCAACCTGTCTGTCCATCTGTCTCTGTGCAGAGCCTGCAGTGTGTGTGTATGTGTGAACTCTGACACTTGCCTTGACCTTGAGAAGCTTCCTGGATGGGTAGATTAGGGATGGGTAGAAGTAGACATGTGATACAGTAGAAACAACATGGTTTTATAGGACAGCCAGTCCTGGGTTCAGATCCTGACTCCACTGTTGTGTGACTTAGGGCCAGTTGTTTTCATCTCTGAATTTTAGCTTGCCCATCTGTTAAATGGAAATAAGAATCCTTTTCTGAACTAGATAATGTGCATGTAAGAGCCTTGTGCATAGTGGGCACTCCCTCTTTGGTAGCTGTCACTGTTGTTCATGGTTGGAAACAGAATGGCCCCAGGTCTCTTTCAGAAAAACACCTGTAGAACAAGTGTTGAATCACACTGTGACTCCTACATACACTCTAAGGGCCTCCTGAGAAATGTTATCACTGTCGACTGAGCACTGGATTTGGAGTCAGAAACGCCCCCCCCCAAAAAAAAACCCTACTCCCTTCCAGTCAATTCTAATTCATAGTGACCCTATAGGGTATAGGATAGAGTAGAACTGCCCCATTGGGTTTCCAAGGCTGTAAATGTTTATAGAAGCAGACTGCCTCATCTTTCTCCCACAGAGTGGCTCTTGGGTTTGAACCACTGACCTTTTGGTTAGAAGCTGAATGCTTGAACCACTATGCTACCAGGCCTCTTTGGAGTCATTGAGGCCAGGTTCAAATCCTGCTGTGGCCCCTTGGGCAGCCTAGTAACCTCAGCCTTCTCATCTGTAAATAGGTCCAGTAATACCTGCTTCCAGAGTAGCTGAGAGGAGTAAATGGAGGATCTGATGGGAGGTGCCTAGCAGAGTGATAGGAACATGGTTGGTGGCCCCTCACCTTCCTCCAATAAATGATAACCCAGTGGAGGTACAGAATCCCCTAGAATGATCTTCCTAATTTGATCCAGGGAAGTGGTTGGCATGTATGTGATATCCGGGAGGACTTCACTGAGGAGACAGTGCTTGACTTGACTGAGCTTCACAAGGACATGGCTGTCTTGCCAATTGCAGAACCCTAAGTGCTCTGGTAGCATAGTGGCTAAAGCACTTGACTGCTAACCAGAAGGCTGGCGGTTCAAACCCACCAGCCACTCCTCGGAAGGAAGGTTGGGCAATCCTACTTCCATAGCGATACTGCCTCGGAAACCCAAGGAGGGGTCGCTATGAGTCAGGGCTGACTCGACGGCACATAACAACAACAACAACAACAAGTGCCTAGAATAGTGCTTGGCACACAGTAGCTACTTAATAAATAGTGATTGTGTGCATTAACAGGAGCCGTGGTGGCACAGTGGTTCGATGTTAGGCTGCTAACCAAAAGGTGGTGGTTTGAAGCCACTAGCCGCTCTGTGGGAGAAAGATGCAGCAGTCTGCGTCCATAAAGATTTACAGCCTGGGAAACCTGGAAACCCTATGAGACAGTTCTACTCTGTCATACAGGGTCACTATGGGTCAGAATAGACACCATGGAAGTATTTTTTTTTTCTTTTTTGGTGGGTATGGGTTAACAAAACTGTATCTTACAGGTGAGTAGGTGTTGGCTAGGCAGAGGCAGTGTGGGGAAGGGTGTTCCAGGAAGCAGGAACAGCATGTGCAAAGCCTGAGAGAGCCTCACTGCTCCCAGAGCCATCAGGTTAATGTGTATGGAGCGTGAGGCCTGGTAGGTCTGGATATAGGATCTCAGTGGGTGGTCTTATGCTTGGGGACAGGAATAAATGAACCGTGTGAGGGTAACACGAGATGATGACACAAGCAGCAAGGGGCTGGGGTAGATGGGGCGGCCGGGTAGAGGGGAGGTATCTTCCTTGTCCAGGTACAGGAGATGGGGGGGTGGGGCAGTGGCAGGGCAGCCAGCCTGCACCCCAACTGGGATGGGCAGGGGTGGTGGGCCAGGAACTGAGCTGGTGGGAGAAGGTAGGCAGGTGGGCGGGCGTCTGGGCAGTGTGGGCCAGTGGGGCTGCCAGACGGCCCATGCCAGGGGAGGCACCAGCCCTGGCAAGAAGCCCCAGTCTGCGGTGAGATGAGGCTATGTCGGCACTGGGCTGTGAGCTGCCAGGTCCTCAGGACTTCTGTGCTTGGTCCCCTTCTGCTTCCTCATACGCTTCTCATGAGCAGGCCCCAGGAGGTCCCAGCCCAACCAAGGGGCGGGGGGGGGGGTGTCTCACAGACTAGAGAGTGGCGGGGATGGGGACTCTGAAAGGACCTGTTAACTCCTTATAATGAAAGTGCTCTGAGTACATTGTAGAAAATTTGGAAAATACAGAAAAATCCAAGCTGCCCACAATCCCACCAGTCAGAGAGCACTTCTGGGAACCTGTAATATAATTCAGTGCTTAGAAATTCACTTTGGAAGTGAGTTCATTAACATGGGATCAATCTCCACATCTATTTTTTAATCACGGTGGTAATAGTATTAAGCGACAACCTCTATTGAGCATTCCTGCAGCGAAACCCTCGAGGTACAGGTTATTGTCTTTGTTTTACCAGGAAAACCAGGCTGGAGAGGTGAGACCTGGGCCCAGGGCACGCAGGACCTGAGAGGTAGAACCTTTGCAGGATCCTGTCCACAGCCCACATTGTGTCAGTCTCTTGATCAATGTAGACCTTTTCCCATACCCTTAAAGAGACATTCATATCCCTG
The DNA here is from genome assembly GCF_000298275.1 of Orycteropus afer afer. NCBI lineage: Eukaryota > Metazoa > Chordata > Mammalia > Tubulidentata > Orycteropodidae > Orycteropus > Orycteropus afer. The sequence continues at coordinate 1,374,393 of NW_006922020.1, forward strand.
CTTCTTTGAAACAAGTAAAAAACCAAAAAACTTTCTGTGCTGCATTTATGCTTTTTAATGGCCCAATTAGACAGTGTGGATTTGTGAAAACACCATTGTCGGCAGCTGCGTAACTTTCCATGTCGTGATTGTGCCTTAATGTATTTAACTAGTCCCCTGTTGTTGGATATGTAGGTTACTCCCACTGTTTCCCTGTTATGAATGACACTGCCCTAGATCTCTTTGATCCCAAGGCTAGATTCTTAGAATGCCTGAGGGTCACAGTCAGAGGCTCTTAGATCATCCAGCCTGGATTTTTTTTTTTTTTCCCGTTTTACAAACAGAAAGAAGGGAATGCAGAAAAGGGTGATGGGACTTGTTCCTGGTGTCCGAGGCTAAGGTCTGAGGCTAAGGCTGGGGATGCTGCCTGCTTTCCCATTGTGCTCAGGAGAGCCTGTGGATGGGGGCAGGTGCAGGCAGTGGGCAAAGGGGATGTGGGGATGGTGGAGGAAGTGGGGATGGTGATGGAGGAGCAGGGCTGGAGCTGATGGTGGAAACAGGAATGAGGTGGAGGGCTCTGGTGTCAGGATGTGCTTTGCAGAGCAGTTGGGCGGGTTGGGTTAGGCCCAGATGGGGGTCCTGCCCTCTGAACTGCCTTTGGGGAAAGCAAGGGGAAATAAGGATAGTAGGGGGGGCTTGAGTGTGTAGGGATGAGTGTGGACAAGTGGGAGGAGCTGTTGGGGACAAGTGTGCATCTGGGCTTGCTGAATTTTTTTGGGGGTAGGAGTTCTGGGTGGTACAGATGGTTAAGCCCTTCACTGCTGGCCAAAAAGTTAGCATTTTGAATCCATCTAGAGGAGCTCTGGTAGCATAGTGGCTAAAGCACTTGACTGCTAACCAGAAGGCTGGCGGTTCAAACCCACCAGCCACTCCTCGGAAGGAAGGTTGGGCAATCCTACTTCCGTAGTGATACTGCCTCGGAAACCCAAGGAGGGGTCGCTATGAGTCGGGGCCGACTCGACGGCACATAACAACAACAACAACAACAAGAGGTGCCTTAAGGAGATCTGGTGGCATAGTGCCTAAGGCATTTGACTGCTAGCCAGAAGGTTGGTGGTTCAAACCCACCAGCCGCTCCACAGAAGGAAGATGGGGCAATCTACTTCTGTCAAGATTTACCACCTTGGAAACCCAGTGGGGGTCACTATGACTCAGAATAGACTCCACGGCAGGTTTTTTTTTTTTTTTTTGAGAAGTGTCTTGGAAGATAGGCCCGGTGATGTGCTTTGGAAAGGGTACAGCCTTGAAAACCCCAGGGAACAATTCTGCTGTGCAAACAGGGGCACCGTGAGTCGGAAGTGACTTCACGGTAACTAAGAACAACAAAATGGGGATGTGTCAAGTTCAGTAGGGCCTTCCCTGCCCCTCATTACCCCATTCCTCCCCAAGACCCCTCTCCTCTCTGGAACTTTGCTCTGTGGCCCTTCCCCGCCGCAGGTGCAGCCTGCATGCCCCTTACCTCCTTCACAGTGAATGTCAGGGGTGCTGGGCTCCCAGCCAGGCAGCTGTGGATGGGTGGGGGGGCTCAAGCATCCCCTCTGGGTCAGGCTCTCCATTGTGCAACCTCCTCTCTGTCCTGCTGCCCAGATCCTGGCCCCCGCCCACATTCCTGCAGTGACGCTCTGAGTCTCCGGGGTAGAACTGGTGAGCATAAGGGGCACTGAGTTCTCACAGGATAGAGGGCCTTTTGGGGACAGGCCTGGCAGGGACAGGACCTGCAAGGATTCACAGGGCTCTGCCGAGACCCCTTCCTTCCCTGACCCCACTTCTAGGAGCTGGTCATCAAGTTGCTGTGTGTCTTTGGAACATTCAGTAAACCTCTCTGAGTGCTACTTGGTGGGATAGTGCAGTATCTTTGGGCATCAGTTTCCACCTCAGTTAAAAAAAAAAAAAAAAAAATCACTGCTGTTGAGGTTAGAGGGGATGATTTGAAGTCCATCATCTTCTAGATCTGGTTTAGCCTTAAATTTGAGACCTGGGGTGGGAAACATGGGCCAGGATAATGTTTGTTGTTGTTGTTAGGTGCTGTCGAGTTGGCTCCCCTGTACAACAGAATGAAACACTGCCTGGTCCTGTGCCAGCCTCACAATCCTTGCCACACCTGAGCCCATCGTTGCAGCCACTGTGTCAATCCATCTCGTTGAGGCCCTTCCCCTTTCTCGTTGACCCTCCACTTTACCAAGCATGATATCCTTCTCCAGGGAGTGGTCCTTTCTGACAATGTGACCAAAGTAGGTGAGACGAAGTCTGGCCATTCTCACTTCCAAGGAGCATTCCAGCTGCACTTCTTCCAGGACAGATTGGTTAGTTCTTTTGGCAGTCCATAATACTGAGCAGCACAAGGACTTTCTCTGCATTATTTCACTTGATTCTGACAATAGCTTGATGAGATACATCTTTATTGTCTTCACTTAACCAAAACAGAGGCTCAGAGAGATTAAGTAACTTGCCCAAAGTCACCCAGCAAGTACCACATTATTATACAACTAACATGAGCAGTGTAAGTTTTTTTGCATACCATTAAGCCCTTTCAAGCATTAATTTTCTATGCATGCTGTGTGTTATATGTGTGTGCGTGCTATTGATGTGGATATATTAATATGGAGAAAAGCAGGGTAGAAGATAGAGCTGGGACTCGAACTCAAGATTGTCTGACTCTAAAACTGGGCTCTTGAACCCTGCTTACCTCACCTCTGCGCAGCAAGAGAGTAGAGCTGGAGCTTGGCTAATTAGGGGAAGGAAGCTCAGGCAGAACTAATTACACTTGATTTTATTCTTAGCTTTAGCACTGTGCAGGGGTGCTGGGCTCTGGGGCCAGCCCGCACTGGTCTCCTGGCCCCCTGCCAACTGACCTAATTTGTGTGTCTGTCTCTTTCTGTGACTTGCCCCCCCCCCCATTCAATCTCTCTGCACTCTCTCCTGCTGTGTGGCCTTGGCACTGCCACTTTACTTCACAGGGTGTTGATAGCCTTGTCTGCAGCCTGGGTGTAATCACCCCAATTCTGCTTCCCTCATGAGAATGTTGAGGCTTAAATGAGATAAAGTCTTCAGATAGAACAATAGAAATATGAGTCTCTAACTAACAGTAATCACAGCTACATTTACTTACTCAGCTCTCACTCGGCATCGGGCCCTATGCACATCTTGTCACCTGCGTGATCTTAGGTAATTCTCACAGCAACTGTATGAGCTACAGACTGTTATTAGTCCCATTTCACAAGTGAGAAAACTGAGGTGTGAGAGTAAGTGGCTTTTCTAATGTCCTGCGGGTACTAAGCGGTGGAGTGGATTCAGTCTGGCTGAACCCCTGTGCTATCCTGTTTCCCCGGGAAGGCTTATGATGGCGAGTGGAAGGTGGTAGGCTTTGTGCATGAGAGACCCCAGACTTCTCCAGTGGGCTCAGAAGTAGGTTGGGGGTAGGAGGCAGATGCCCTGGCTTTCTCCCTGAACACCCCACCCCACATTATCAGAGTAAGTGATGAGGGTGATGATGGAAGGGATCTCTGGACTGAGGCCACTTCCATGGCACTCATCGAATTTGGGGAGGGGGCCAGGGAGGGAAGAGGGCAGCCTGGGAAACAGTGCCTGCTTGTTTTAAATCTTTATGGAGGGGGTAGGGTGAGGGTGGGTGGTGAATGAGGGAGACCCTCTGGATACTGTTGGGCCTGATCCTATCTGGACTGGGAGCCTGAGGTGCCACTGTGGGGTGAGAGTGTGGGTCTGCTTAGATCAGAGTGGTGGTGAGGGGCACTGTGAGAAAAAATGGGAGTGAGATATCAGTCCATTGGGAAGGGTGCCACATCACCCTGGTATTGTGTGTGTACTTCCATGTATCTGAGAGGGAAAGTGTAGGAGGGTACCCTATAGTCCATGTGTGTGTGTGTGTGTGCGCGTGTGTGCGCGCGCATGGAGGGAGCTGGGGGGTGCAGGTATTAGGGCCTGGTGGTGGGTATCTGAGAGTGGGGTGTGTGTATGAGATGGGGGGCCTATTTAGGGATGTGTAGGTGGGAGCGTGTGGAGGACCATGAGAGGGTGTTGGGAGCATGCGGTGTGCTTGCAGTGTGCTGAGTGTATATGTTGGGCATGACATTGGGGTGTGTGCATGGCTGGGGATATTCCTAAGCTGAGGTGGTGCAGGGGGTGAGGGATGGGGTGGGGACCCTAGATGAACAGTGGATCTGGGGGTGGCCCTGCAATGGAGTGCAAGGGCTAATGAAACCGAGGACTCATGCTCTCGTCCCAGTTCTACCCAAACCCCAGCCTTAATGTCTGTATCATGAAAGCCCTGGGGGATTGTGGGGATGAAAGGAAGTAATGAAGATGAAGTGCTTCCAGAGCCTGCCCAGGCAGGCCCTCAGCAGCTGGGCAGAGGGCTCTCGGCAGTTCCCCTGGGGCCCCAAACACAGACCTCACTGGCTGTTTATGGGGGGGGTATTGAGTTGGGTGTCTGCCCCCTGTGATTGGCGATGGCAGGAGGCAGAAGTTCAGGTGCCTCTGCAGCGCCTCACCGCCTGAGGGTGGAGGGTGTGGAGATTTGAGCGGGCAATTGTATACAAGCCGTGAGATTTGTGGCTGAGTACCTACAGGTGGGGAATGTACAGAAGTGTCATGTGAGCATACTCTGGCAGGGCGGGTCTGTGTGCCTCACGTGAGGTATGTGTGTTAAGCATGTAGTTGTGAGATTTCCTGAGGTTTGCATGGGGTGTATTAGGTGATGGAAGGGATCAGAAATGCAGTTGTGTGGCCAAGTGTGCATGGCAGGGGTGTAGTAAGTAGGTGTATGTGTGATGTGTGCTGGCTGTGTTGTGTTGTGTAAGCTTAGTGCATATACAGGTTGGGGTTGGTAAGTGTTGCTTGTAATTGTTTGTGTGTGTACGTGTGCAGGGGTACCGTGTAGGTGTGTGTTTTTGTAGGGTGTGGCTGCATGTTGGCTGGGATGTGTTATGTGTGCATGAGGATATTGGGCTGTATTGCCTGTTAGTTGTGTGTGTAGGTGTGGGGTGTGTGTGTGTGTATCAGACAGATGAGGGTGTGCACTTACCTGGAGAGGGGAGGGCAGTGAGAGTCAGGGAGGACTGCCAGGGTTCTGGGGCATTTGGATTTAGTTCTTCTTTAAGGGGATTGCATGGATAATTATGCAAATTATGCATGGAATTATGCAAAGTTAAGAGGTCGTTTGGGGGTCAAAGGCTGTTTGTCACCTTCCTGCTCTGGCATTCTGTGACTTCTGAGGCTTTCCCTGCTGCCTGCAGCTCTGTCCCTCCCTGCCCCCCATTTCTCTCCCCTCTTCTCTGTGTCCCCTGGGAGCAGCAGCTACGAGCACCCCTGTAGTGGTCCTACAGGAGCTCCCCAGCCTGAGACTCCCAGCAGGCCCAAGGAGAGGCTGAGCTTGGGGAACTCAGTGAGATGGCACCCCAGGGTCTGGCAGGTCCCAGGTGCTGCCAGCATTAGTCCCCACTGAGCTTTCCAGGGCGAGCTCAGAGGTGACTGGGTTACTGGCCACTCCCTGCCTCCCATCTGGAGATTGTTATTATTCGGAAAGAATGTTCCCTTGGATGCAGGTTTGGAAAATCACTGAGGTGGCCCCTTCCCCAGCTTTGTCTGATCAGCATGAGGCTAAATTAAGATGTGAGAGAATTCTCTCCCTCTGCCTCCCACTCACGCCTTCTCTCCCCCTCTCTCTCTCTCTCTCTTTCTCTCTCTCTTTCAGAGTCTCTCCTCTACCTCTCCCTTCCTGTCTCCCCCTCTGCCCCTCTGCCCCCTACCCCCCTCTGACCTCTGCTTCCCACGTCGCTGCCTTCCCCCTCTCCCTGTCAGCTTCTGTTCCTCTCTTCCTCCATGATCTCTCCCTCTCCTGCCTTCCCCCATCTCTGTGGGGAGCTGGAGCTCCTGGTCCTTAGCATGGAGGAGATGGTCGTCATGGTAACGGTTGTCATGTCGATGGCTACTGAGCTAGGGATGAATAGTATCTAGGTGAGAGCTACCTGAGTGGAGGCTGATGGATTCACAGGAGGCTCCATGCTTGTCTCTGAGCCTCAGAGCTGCACAGTATGTCGTCTCCTGCACCCCGTCCCAGCCCTTCAGCCCTCATGCATGTGCCTGTTTGCACCAAGGGGGACTGTGTCTCTCTGTGGCTGTCTTTAGGGGAGTGTGTATCAGGGTGTGTCTGGGGTGGGTGTGTTCTCTCTATGTCTCTGGTTGTGTCATTTCAAGGATCTGGGTGCCTTTGGGGGCGGTCTTTGGATTTGTGCAGGCCTTTCCGGGAGCAGGGTATTTGGGGCTGGTACATGGCACTGGTCACTGAGAAATCACATGGACTGCCTAATTTGGTCCTCATTTTTACCCTTGTTTGAAGAATCCCAAGGACCACAGACCTCTTAGAATCCTCTGAGCTAAAAGTCTCAGAGCCACTCCCTGCCTTGCTGGAAGGACGGGTGGGCTGTGAGGATGCCCCACTCAGAAGCTGGGCTTGAGCCCTGTTGCCTGCTCTGTTCCATCCTGGTGTGTGGCCCTGAGCAGGAGCCACAAGTCTCTGGCTTCAGGCTGCTTGTCTAAGAACTAGAGGGACAGGAGCAATGTATCGCCAAGCGACTCCATTGTGGCTCGCTAGCACAGGTGGTGGAGGCTGGCAGTGAGGGGAGGCTCTGGTCCCCCCTCCTCCCGATCCTGGGGATTTGTTCTGGGCAGTGGGGACAGAGACAGGAGGTGGGGGAAGTTGGACGATAGCTGCTCAGAGCTCCTGGAATGTCTAAAAAGGAGGAAGACCCAGCAATTAGTCATGGGAGCAATTAAACTAATTGTTCCACTCCATGACTCACTGGTAGCAAGTAAATACTGATTAATTCATTACTTGGAGACTGTGTGTATGTGTGTGTGTGTTGGTGGTGGTGGGTATCTCCTGGCCTCCTGCCCTGGCTTCCTGCCCTGGCTGAGCTGGGTAGGGCTTTGGAGCAGGTGGTCTAGGCTGGGGGCCGGAAGCCAGGATGGAAATTCTGCACCAGCCTTTCTCCAGCTCTGTATAGACTCTGGGGGGGGGGGGCATCAGTGGTGGGGGTGTGTTGGTCTGAGCACAGAATATAGAGCCAATCCAGCCCCTCTCCTGCTCACACACCTTCTATGACTGCCTGCTCCCTGTGAGAGACTTCTCATCAGTGCAGATGTGCAGACTCTACCCACAGACCTACTGAATCATCGGGTTCAACTTTCACAGAACTCTGCTACACAGCCAGCATTAAAAATGACCAGTTTCTAAGATCAAGTCTTCAGCCGAACACTGCAAGCCTTCTGTGATGGGGCCCAGCTGACTTTCCCAACCAACACTTCAGCCACCCCTGTTCTACCTCACCCCATGAATCAGTCACGTCTTCCTACCCCTACCCCTAAGATCATTCCTTAAAATAGTTTTTGAATGCTTACTAAATGCCAGGCACCTTGCTGGGCTCTAGACACTGCCCTTACCTTTGTCAAGTGTATGGTTTAGGGGGGATGGACATAGTCACGAACAGAACCAACCAGCCACAGCTCCCAAATAGTGACAAATGCCATGGATCCAGGAGCTCAGGATGCTCTGAATGGTCAGGGTAGGAGGGCTTCTCCCAAGAAGTGACATGGGAGCCAGAGTTAGTTGGCAAAACAGTTGGGACATGAGGGGATGGACAGGAAGGGTGTTCTAGGCAGAGGGAACAGCATAAGTGAAGGAGGCAGGAAAAACCAGGCATGTTCTACAACAGAAGGGAGCTTGGTGGCTGGAATCAAGTGTGCAGGGGTGCGGGGTGCAGGGTCAGCTCTGCAAGCACAGGCTGCACTTCCCCACCTCAGAACCTTTGATTATTCTGTTTCCTCCATCTGAGATGCCCTTCTCTCTTTATTTCATTTAAGACTCAAATGCCATGTCCTTCATATCCCAGCACCAGGAGCTAAATTCACCTTAGGTGGCAGGGACCAGAGCTGGGCTCAGTCTGGAACCAGGGTAGAAGTGTGATGAGATGTTGAGGGGAGAGCCAGGGAGCAGGGCCATGCCTGCCCCTCTTAGGTGGTTTGCATCCCTGCCTTTGAAGTCATTGGCAGTGGCTCCAACCCCAGGGTTGAGGGGGGAGTGATGATGGAGTGATGATTCTTGGGCCTGAAGAGCTGGACCCTGGGAGAAGCCCCTCTCACCTCTGCTGACCCCCAGCAACCCTCCTGGCAGGCATGGAAGTAGTAGTCAGGTCCTGAGCTGATTCTGGGGCATTGAGATACTTCAGGAGTGGGTGGGGGGAGGGGGATGATTTCTTGTTTGGGGGTAGACCAAGGGCCAGGGTAGAGCCTGCACTTCCTTCTCCATCCCCCCTATCCACCCAAGGTACTTCTCTTCCAGAGCCCCCAATTCCCCCAACACCCGTGTCCATCTGACGGTGCTAGTTGGGGTTTTGAGGTGGGAGACGTGAGTACCAAGCAAAGTCTGGATCTCAGGCACATCACGTGCTCTCTGGTGACCTTGGGCAGCTGGGCCTTAGTTCTCTCACCTGTCACATGGGACTCATGACCTTCACACAGCCCCACCCCCAGCTTGAGGACTCCTACCTGTGCATCTTGTCTGTGAAAGATGCTTTATGAGTAGGGGTGGGTGGTTACTGACCATAAAGAGAGTAATAGGTAACCTGTACCAAGTACCTTTGTGAGCCAAGGCTGCACCTAGCACTCCACGGGCATCAGCACACTGAAAGCTCACAGCCCTATCAGCTCATAGCTACTATTAGCTTGTTTTATAAATGAGTAAAGGAAGGTATGGAGATATCAAGTAATTTGCTGTAGGTCACACATTTAAATGATGGATGCAAATCCTAGCATTCCAACCCCAGTCTGTGCTCTTAACACTATCCCGGCTACCAACTGGTTACAGTCAGGGGGTGGGGGAATAACCTGGGCTCTCAGTGGTGGTAGTCAAGAGGAAGATGGGGCTGTAGCTCTTGAGTGGGTGGAGAGAGGTATCAGGCCCACCTGCAGCTCTCTGCTGCCCACTTGGAGGCCCAGGCCCAGGTGTCTTGCCCCTCTGGGCCGGTCCAGCCTGCTGCCCTCAGGTACCAGCCCCACCCATCTCTCTCCTCCTCAGGCTCAGCGCTGGCGCAGTGAGAACTTTGAGAGGCCTGTGGACCTCGAGGGCTCCGGGGACGATGACTCCTTCCCTGATGATGAACTGGATGACCTGTACTCGGGGTCAGGCTCGGGCTGTAAGTACTCTCTCTCCCTGTCTGGGGCAGTGAGCAGTCTGTACCTAGTGCCTCACCCGCAGATTTGCTGGCAAGGAACAGAAACCACTCAGCAGCTCACTTAAAGCCATATGTTGTTGTTGTTGTTGTTATGTGCCGTCAAGTCGGCCCCAACTCATAGCGACCCCTCCTTGGGTTTCTGAGGCAGTATCACTACGGAAGTAGGATTGCCCAACCTTCCTTCCGAGGAGTGGCTGGTGGGTTTGAACCGCCAGCCGTCTGGTTAGCAGGCAAGTGTCTTAGCCACTATGCTACCAGAGCTCCCTCCAAAGCCATATGGGGAAGCTTATTATATGTAGGGAGGCCAGGGAGGGATCTTCACGGACCTCAGGAACCAGAAGGGCAGGTGGCCCTCCCTGGGTACCAGAACCAGGACTCCCAGCTCTCCACCGCCTCATGACCTCTCTGTAGCCTTGCTATCTCAGCCTTCTGGTTTCGGTGGGGACACAGAGCCACTCCTCCCCAACCCAGCTTTCAAATTACTTTTCCAATCATTGGGAGGAATTTAGCACTCCTCAGGAGCCCTGGTGGCACAGCGGTTCATCGCTGGGCTGCTAACATGAGCCAAACCCACCAGAAGCTTCGTGGGAGAAAGATGTGGCAGTCGCCTTCTGTAAAGATTTCAGCCTTGGAAACTGTGGGGAAGTTCTGCTCTCTGTCCTACAGGGTCTCTGTGAGTGGGAGTTGATTGGTAGGGAATAAATTTGGTTTTAGTTGCGATGGCAGCTCCTCAGCAGAGGCAATTTGATTGGCTCTTCTTGGGTCGGGTGCCCCATTCGATCCAATCAGCTGTGGCCAAGAGGCAGGGTTAGAGCAACTATGAGAAAGGGCATGAGTTCTAATCCCAGCTTTGTTACTAAACAGCTGTATGTCCTTTGACAAGCCACTTCTCCTCTTTGAGTGTGTGTATTTTTCTCTGTAAGTGAAAATAAGTATACCTTTCTCTCTGCACTATGAGGGTTTGAGATAAAACAGGGTCTGGCACAGAACTCTAAAAATGGTGGCAAAAAGAGGAGGGGGCTGAGATTGGGGGGAGGGGCGGGGCAAGCAGGGTGGTGTCTGATGGGATGGCTCCCTGGCTCCTCCCATACCCCTACTCTTCCTGGTTCAGACCCCCAGGAGTTGACTGTGGTCTCCCTCAGTCTTTCTCATTTCCTCTCAAGCCCTTCACTTTTCCTGGCTTTGAGTCAGATTGCTCAAGCATTGCCCTGCCCCACTGCCCTCCCACTGCCCTCTGCCTGTGCCTCTGAGGGAGCCCTTAGTGAACCCACGACCTTGTGTTTGTGGTAGGGTATACCTGGGTTTGACTCTCTCCCCAGAATGCTGCTCTCTGCCCTGCTTTATCCCTCAATGAACTTTGTACCCAGTAGGACTCAGTTACTGTGGCTGGACTGACTTGATAGATGCTCTAGGCTGGGTGGGCTGGAATAGTTAGGGAAGGCTTCCTGGAAGAGGTGGTCCCTGGAAGAACTTTTGGCTAGGCAGAGAGGCACTGGGGGAACATTCACTAGCTAGATGGTAACCTTTGGTCCAGCTCTGCCTTCCTCCCTTCTGTCATCTTGTCCTGGGGGAATTTGGGCAAAGAGAGGGGATTGGGAGCCCCCAATCTTGGTGGCCATTGCTTACATGGGTTCCTCATGACCCTCATGATCTCGCAGCTCCCTAGTTCTCTCCCTCTCTCCTACCCCTCAGACTTTGAGCAGGAGTCAGGCATTGAGACAGCCATGCGGTTCAGCCCGGACATGGCCCTGGCAGTGTCCACCACGCCCGCTGTGCTGCCCACCACGGACATCCAGCCGGTGGGCACCCCATTTGAAGAGCTCCCCTCTGAGCACCCCACCCCAGAGCCAGCTACCAGCATGCTGGTGGTGACAGAGGTCCTGGGAGAGCCTAGCCAGAGAGCCACCACCATCGCCACTACCATGGCTACCACTGCTGCCACGACTACAGGGGCCCCCACAGTGGCCACCGTGCCTGCCACGGTGGCCATTGCTGCCCCCAGCACTCCTGCAGCACTTCCTTCCACGGCTACCACTGCTGTTGTAAGGACCACCGGTGTACGAAGACTTCTGCCACTTCCACTGACCACAGCAGCCACAGCCCAGGCCACCACCCCAGCGGCACCATCACCTCCTACCACCATGGCTGTCTTGGACACAGAGGCTCCAACGCCCAGGCTGGTCAGCACAGCTACCTCCAGGCCAAGAGCCCTTCCCAGACCAACGACCACCCAAGAGTCTGATGTCCCCAAGAAGAGCACCCTGCCCCTGGGGACCATTGCCCCTGAACCCACGGATGTAGCTCAGGTGAGGAGTTGGGAGAGGAGGAGCGAGAGCAAAGGAGGATGGGTGAGGGCCTGAGGAGGAAGGATGGGGCTGGCAGATTAAGGACCAGGAGGGTGTGGAGATGAACCAGACTGGAGAGGGACGGGGCCTGAGGGGGATGTGGACAGAGGATTCGGGTGGAGATTGAGATGGATGGGGATGGAAAGAGGCCTGGATCGGGACTGAGGAGACAGAAATCTGGGGGCAGGGTGGTGGTTTTTAGGATGTTGGGGCAAGATATAGGGAAGGAATTAAACGAGTGTGTGTGTGTTGGTGTAAGGGTGGTGTGGGCTTCTGTATTCTGGTTCATAGCAGACTCAGGGAGCAGGCAGAATTGGAACTCTTCCCCTGCCACTTTTTAGCCACGTGAACTCCCGCACACAGATCCTTTCTAGACCTCTGCTTTCTTATCTGTGAAAGAAGGAAAGAATAGACCAGAAATCATAGTGTCGTGAGAATTAAATTTATTAATATATCCAAAGTGCTTAGAACGATGGCTGGTAATCATAAAGAAACTTAAGTCTTAGCTGTTGTTGTGCTTCCTGCTATTACTGTTATCATCATCATCCTTAGTCTGAGGGTGATTAACAGCGAGGCTGTTTGAAAGAAGAGTTTTTGTTCACATTTGTGGTGTGTCCTGTGTGCCTGGTGTAGCGCAGTACACTACCTGTGCTACCTTCTTAGTCCTCACAGCCACCCTGTGGGGAGGGGACTCATTTTATAGTTGGGGCAGTACAGGATGGTGAAACTGTTCCCAGGGCTGCACAGCCAGTTGTGACTCCCCAGCAGCCGGCTCAGAGCTCTTCTGGGGCTGGATCATGTGAGTTTGTGTCTGTGTGTGTATGTGTGTGTGTGTTGGAGGCTGTTTATATATGAGCTCTGGTGGCTTAGTGGGTAAGACATTTGGCTGCTAACCAGAAGGTCAGCAGTTCAAACCCACCAGCTGCTCTGCAGGAGGAAGATGAGGCAGTCTACTTCTGTAAAGATTTACAGCCTTGGAAACCCAGTGGGGGTTGTGGTGAGTCAGAATTGACTCAATGGCAGTGGGTTTTGTTTTGTTTTCTTGGTTTATATATGGGGCTGGGATTGAAGAGAAGAGAATGAACATGGTTAAGAATGCTGGGGATGAGTGATATCAAAGAAATGGGAAACGGAGTCTGCATTTGTGAGGTGTGCTATGCAAGGAGAGAGGGCCCAAAAGCCCCTTGTAGCTGGTCTCGCTGAGGGAGGCCCTCACATTGGGAGCTGCTCCAGGGTCAGCGTCAGCCCCCTCCAGCTCCTCGGCCAGTCCCTTAGCTCTTGGGCCACAGCACGACATGAGCCCCTTCGCCTGGCTCCTTTGAGCAGCTGGGTAGTCTGTTGTTTTCACAGACTTGGTCAAGCAGGAAGGAGGAACAATGACAGGGCACGGAGCCCGAGTGGGCTGGCGTGCAGAGTCCAGGCAGCCGGTCTAGCCACTGTGTACTGTTCAGACACCGGGCTCAGCCTCTCCACGTCCACCTAGGAAGTGGCCACACCCAGCCCCAATGGTCTCCATTGCCTCTGTTTTGGTCTCATGATTCCCATCAGGAGTTGTGGTCGCTGGGCTGGTTCCCTGGACACCTGTGTCCCACGGGGCATCATACTCTGTGGGCTGTGCTCTTGGATGGACCTCCAGGCTAAGGGACTCAACCTCTACCCCAGGCATGGGGACCAGGGACCAGATCCAAGTAAATAACAGCTGTACCCAGCATTCCCCAAATGGCCCTTTGGTAGGAATCCCCCAAAGGATTGTTAGTAAGGCAACCAGTGGGGGAAGTGATGGGAATGGATGGGGACAGGATGTGGCCAAGGTGAGAAAAGAGGCAACATAGTATTACCTGTAGGTTCTACACTCAAGAGTGTGGAATTGGATACACCTGGGTTGTAGTTCTGCTTCTATCATTTGCTAGCTGAGTGACCTTAGGCAAGTCATTTAACCTCTTTGAGCCTATTTCCTGCTCTGTAAATTGGGGGTAATAATACTGCCTTTAGGGGGATGTTGTGAGAGTAAAATACATGTAAGGTACTTTGTACAGTGCTTAGCACATAATAAATGCTTAGTAAGGGGGCAGAGTGGTGGTCATGGGCTTGTGTGTGTGGGGATGGGGATCTACCTATAGCAGGGGATACTGGGGCCTGGCTTGCGAGCTCATACCACCTTCTCTGCAGACCCCCACTCCAGATTCCTTTCTGACCACAATCCGGGCTGAGCCAGAGGTGCCTGTGAGCGGGGGGCCCAGCGGGGACTTTGAGCTGCCAGAGGAAGAGACCACGCAGCCAGACACAGCCAATGAGGTGGTGGCTGTGGGAGGGCCTGTGACCAAGCCCTCACCTCCACCTGGAGTGCTGCCCAAAGGTGCCCGCCCAGGCCCTGGCCTCCTGGACAATGCCATCGACTCGGGCAGCTCGGCTGCACAGCTGCCTCAGAAGAGCATCCTGGAGCGGAAGGAGGTGCTCGTAGGTGAGGCTTTGGGGTTTGGGCCAAAGAGGAGCCCAGACGGAGGCAGCTGGCTGGGAGGCACCCAGGAGGGGGATCAGGGAGTAGGTTTCCTAGGAGCCAGGTAGGCAGAGAAGGCTAAGGACCCAGTCCCCCAGCCCTGACGTCTGATTCATTCCTGACCTCTTACATCCCAGGCTGTGACCCTGACTTCATCTCTACCTCCAGTACTTTCTTCAGTCCCCTCTGGCCCTGCTCCCCTGAGCCATGCTCAGTGATTCCCCCCTTGGACCTCACCCCTTGGATCCTAATCTCTGACCCCATCCTTTGGCTTGACTTGCCCCAGCCCCTGGCCACAACTCCCCAATTCCAAACTCTTGGTCCAAATCCTGGCTCTCCAGTAATGAACAGTGTGACCTTGGGCAAGGTACTTCACCTTTCTCAGTGTCCTTTCCTCATCTGTAGAATGGGTGCAATCATTCTGCACTTAGTCAGTTCTGAGTTGCATGCCTGTTCATGTATCAATTCTTCTGTAATTGGGATGTGTCATTGTTTAATTAAAGGAGCCCTGATGGCACAACAGTTAAGCATGTGAATGTGGACCAAAAGGTTCGAGGTTTGAACCCACCTAGCAGCCCTGCAGGAGAAAGACCTGGTGATTGGCTTCCGTAAAGATTACGGCCCAGAAAACCCCATATGGGACAGTTCCATAACATGGAGTCGTTATGAGTCACAATAGACTCAACAACACCAAAAAAATAAATAAATAAAGTTTTAACCGGCAGTATTTTTTATTTCCTAGGGGAAAAAAAAAAACAAACTCCTTGTTGTGGAGTCAGTTTGACTGATAGCAATCCCTCCTTGGGTTTCCGAGGCAGTATCTCTACGGAAGTAGATTTCCTAGTCTTCTTTCTGAGGAGTGGCTGGTGGGTTTGAACCACCAGCCTTCTGGTTAGGAGTCAAGTGCCTTAGGCACTATGCTACCAGAGCTCCCTATAAAATAATGGTGCATCTTATGACTGAGGGATCTTACGTTTGATGAAGATCATAGCATCCTCCCAGGACTGTTAGTAGGATTCAGTGAGTTAATGTGTGTCAGGCACCTGGAAGGGAGCCAGACACACAATAAGGTGTGTCAGTGGGAGTCGGTGCTAGCAGTATTAGTATTGACCCCATCTTCACTACAACACATCTCAGATGTGGAACCCCCAGCCCCGCCCCAGCCTTACCCCACCCCCAGACCCCTCACCAGTCCCAAGGCTCTAACCCTGTCCCACCTGCCTCTGGTTCTTGACCTCTCTCCTTTCTCTCTCTCTCTACAGCCGTGATTGTGGGCGGGGTGGTGGGTGCCCTCTTCGCCGCCTTCCTGGTCACACTGCTCATCTACCGCATGAAGAAGAAGGACGAGGGTAGCTACACGCTGGAGGAGCCCAAGCAGGCAAGCGTCACGTACCAGAAGCCTGACAAGCAGGAGGAGTTCTACGCCTAGTGGAGCCGCAGTGCCTGCCTGCAGCCTCAGCACCACCCTCCGCCCAGTCCCTACCTGGCCTCACTAGCCCAGGCCTGGGACTGGGCCCAGGAAGAGACCTGGCCCCAGTTCTTGTCTGCCCTCTCTCCTAAGGCCTGCGCAGGCTGCCAGCCTCACACAGCTCTTCCTCAAGGGGTGGGAGACACTGCCATCTGCCCCATACTGTGCCCTCACAAGCTCATCTCCTGTCCCTACTGGCCCTGGGCTCAGGACTTCAAATCAGCTGGACAGGAGGAAGGAAGCTCCTGGTTGGCTGGTGGGAAAAAGGGTAGGGCTTGAGGTGGGCCTGCAGGCTCCTTATTGGAGCAGAGCTCTCTCAGGCTAGTTTCCAAAACAAGCATTTGGCAAACTCAGCCCTTGAAATCACCTGGACATGGCTCTTGTCCCAGTCTCCTCTCTGCCTAGGTGAGAGGGTATCCCTTGTCCCTAACCTGTTCTGTCCTGGCCTCTCTGGGGTCATGGGGTTGCCCCCCAGCCCTATATACATGTTCCCACAAGCTCACCCCCTTCTGAGTTTTCCCCTGAAGATATGGCTTCCTGAGGGTACCTGAGCAGCCACTGGTGAGGAGGGGCTGCCCTGACGTCCCTCTTGCTACAGGACTTCGTGTAGTCATCTCCCACACTGTCACATATTGTCACACAGTTGCAATAAGACAAAAGCACGCAATGGCAACATCACACACAATCCTGACCTCCCAACCAATCTCTCACACACATTCTTCCGAAGATTCTCATGCATTCCTTATGCACTCCCAAACAATCACAACAATACAGGTCACCAGTCAGAGTGACAGTGTGGTTGCTCTGTCTGTCCTCCCTTTCTTGTACACTCACACTGTGGCTCCACACACCTCGTCTCTGGCTTTCAGGCTCATGGGGAGGGTAGAATCAGGCTGGAACAATCAGCCCATATTGGGTCACCCCAAGTTGCCCTGTCACACTCACTTCCACACCATGGCACTCACACCAACTACATTGCCACTGACCTGACCCGTGATGGACACAGTCCTACATGGATGCACGCTCGCCCTACACAGCCCACTCCCACACTGCAGGAAGACAGTGGGTCCTTGCCCTTCCCAGAATAAAGCCTGGTGTGGGGAGAAGTTGCCAGAAGCCCCCTTAGGGCATTGCACACTGGACTGGGCCTGGCCTCATTTCTTTCTGCTTCCTTCCCCGTTGTAGCCTACAAAGAGGGACATTTGGGGCCAGCCCCCCCCCCCCCACTGGCTGGGAGCCTTGGGGCTTCTCCAAGGCTGAGGCAGGGTAGGCTTGGTTCTTAGACTCAGTCCCAGGTTGTGGAGGGTGCTTGGGCCTCCCAGGACAACAGCCCCAGGTAGGGAGGCATGTGGTCTGGCTTCTGGTCTCCCTGCCTCCCTCTGCTCTGAGCTTGGGGCCAACCCTGCCTCCCAGAACACCAAGTCTCCAAAGTGCCTGTGCGGGCCGGCCCTGCCACCCGGCCCCTCTATACCCTCTGCTCTTGGCCTCGCTGGGCCAATCTCTGCCCTACTCGTGGACACCTGCCCACCCATTGGGCCATACAACCCAGGAGTTCTGGTTGCAGCGGAATGGGCCCACAGCTAGAAACTGCCCATCTCAGACGAGCTGCCCCAAGCCCCAAGGACAGAGGTTTGAGACATCAAAGCAGGTGTTGCTGGGGGTGTCATAGCCCCCAGCTTGCCTCCCCTCTGTGTTGTCCTCACAAGTGGAATCATTTCTGTAGATCTTGTAAATGTAGGGTCATGTCCTCCTTCAGGGAGGGTGTGCTCAGTGGGGCACTTGGAGCCAAAGGGATGTGGGGTGGGTTGTGATTGGCCGGTGCTCACACCTAAACCCACTCCCACTCCCCAACTAGACCCATGTCAGGAACCCAGGTTTTATTTCTGTTCCCTTTTCAGAACTCCCTGGAAGCAGATATCTGCAGGGTGAGGGTAGGAGGTGCCTGAGGTATAGGGAAGGCAGGATTCCAGGGAGGGCCCCCCAACCAAGCCTGTTTTCTCCAGGCTCCTACTCCCAGGCTGGGCTCCCTCCTGGACCTCAAAGCTCCTCTTGGCAGGGCCTGGAGGCTTGTGTGGAACTCGGCCTTAGGGAAGTAGGTTGGGGGGAAGGCATCCTGGGGCCCAGGACATCTGTAGGCGGTGACCTGGCCATGGTCACCCCTGGAGCAGAAGGGCTGAGGGAATGAGCAGAGGAGACCCAAAGTCCTAGAGTGCCTCTGCCCTGCTTCCTGGGTGGGCTGGTGTCTTGAGGACAGCAGCTCTGGTGATAAGGCCTAGGCAGGCCGAGGCTGAGAAACCAGGGAGCATGGAGGAGGAAGGACATGGACACCCAGCAGAAGCCTAGGGCATCCTAGCCCCAGAGGAGGCTGGAACTGGGAGCAGCCCTTGCACAGGGCTAGGAGCCCCTGGTGAAGGTGGAGCCCAGCACAGGAGGGACAAGCTGGGGCCAGTTTAAACTGGCCCAAGTGGTCATGGAGTGGCCTGAAGTCTGGGTTGTAATGTGGGATTTGGGGCATTGCCTCCTGGCACTGGCATTTCTTCTCTGTGTCCTTAGCACTTGAGAAAATAGGCCAAGGGCCTTGTTCATGGAGCCCTGGACCTAAAACAAATGTCAAGGCTTTTTTCCTATGAAGTTCAGTGTAGCCTATCCAGCCCAATTTGGACAAGGCATCCAAGAGAGTGGTAGAGAGGACGAGCTTGAGCTCTCCAAGGTGCAGTGTGGGCACAGGGCCCTCATGTGCCAGCTGTGGTGTGAGGTGGGCAGAGCCTGCCTAAATAGATCCAGAGCCCTGGTACTCCCAGGGAAGGCGTAAGCAGTGCCTGGCATTTCCTGGGAGCAGCGTGGATTCCGAATGAGAGGGAGCTATGTGGCCTGAGAACCTCTGGAGCCTTAGCTGCCTGAGTATGAGGCAGGCTGCCCCCCAGAGGAATGGGGGTTGAGCTGTTCTAGGACTTGGGGGTGGCCACTCCATCCCTTGGCTGGGATTTCAAGAGCCCAAGGGCCTGGAGGCTGGAGGTGTGAGGTCTCAGAGTCCTGAAAGGTTTGAGTGCTGGAGGCATCTGGTGACAAGCAGAGCTGGGTCAGGACACCCATGGGCAGGGGCTTGGGTGCTCAGACCAGACCCCCTGGGGTTGGCAAGCTCAACTGTCCAGGCCTCCAGGTGGGGGCCCTTGGGCACAGGAGTGGTGCCTCCCCAGGGCTTGGCTGGATTTCTTCCCCTGTCAGCCACACCCCTGGACTGGCTTCCCAGGCCTCCTGTCTGTAAAAAGGAGCCCACAAACTGTGTACAGATTTACAGAGACGCTGAGACTGGGCCCAGAGTCGCCCTCTGAGGGCTGATGGCCGCAGCATCCCCGGGTATCAACATGGCTCTTCGATGCACTGGGCCCGTCTTGGCGAATGCATGTAAATACTTTTCATAGGCAGCGAGGCTCCAGAGAGCCCCCTGAAGAGTGTCCCTCCCCCTGGCACATCCCTTCTGTACAGAGCCCTCCAGAACCCAGCCCGGGGAGGGTGGGAGTTTGTCCTTCTCTCCTGCGGGCCTTCCCTGACCTTGCTCTCCCCCATAACCTGTTTATTAACCATACCTGTCCCGAGTTCATGGCCAAAACTTTAAATAAGAAAAAGAGGAGGAAAAAGACCAAGGCGCCGCCCCGCAGTGGGCACTCACCTGTCCCTGCCTTGTGAAAGAACTGTTTTTATTTTGTTTTGTTTTTTTATTATTTTTTAACACTTCCCGTGCTGTGCCCATTTATAAGAGGAAATAAAATTAAGCTGAAATGATGTGCTGTGGCCAGAGTGTGAGTCGACGTGGAGGCCGTTAGGGGAGGGGCAGCCTTGTTCCCACCTGGGCCTCCTCCACCTTTTTAAAAAAAGAGTTTGAGAACTAAGCAGGGAAAATCGATGGGTGACCCCTCGTGGGAGCCATTACGGTTAAAGCTATTGCTGGTTGAGAGTATTTGGGAAACCACAGAGCTGACTGTGGTGATGTGGGGTGGGGGCTGTGGTTCGCCCAGGGGAAGAACTCGGTTTCAGGCCACAAATAGAGAGCCTTGGGACCACAGGATATCAGAATCAGACTGGCTGAGGCAGGATGGCTTTGGGCTCTGACAGTCCTGCTTTCAAGCCCAGGTGGTGAGGTTTTCTAGTTCTGACTCTGGGCAAGCCTCTCAGAGCCTCAGTTACCCTATCTGTGAAATAAACAAACAAAAACCCAAACTCACTGCCATCGAGTCAATTTCGACTCATAGCGACCCCCATTGGGTTTCCGAGGCTGTAAATCTTTATGGAAGTAGATCGCCCCATCTTCCTTCCTTGGAGCAGCCTGTGGGTTTGAACTGCTGACCTGATTATTAGCCAGAGACCTTATCTACTATGCCACCAGAGCTCCCTATCTGTGAAATTGGGTAACCAAAAAAACCAAACACATTGTCATGGAGTTGATTTGGACTCAGTGATGCTATGTGACAGACTAGAACTTCCCCATAGGGTTTCCAAGGCTGTAATCTGGACAGAAGCAGACTGCCACATCTTTCCCCCAGAGTGGCTGGTGGGTTCAGACAGCTGAGTGCTTCACCATTGTGCCACCTGGGCTCCTAATCGGGCTAACAATACTCCCTAAATGGAGTGTGCTAAGGAGTTAAGTGGGGAGAGGAAACTTAGGACAGTGGGTGGCATTGTCAGCCTCAGCTCACAGGGTCTTCGATGGTGGAGTCAGAACAGAATAGAACCACTAGGTACAGAAGTTCAATGGCATGGACTCACACTGATTCCTAGAGTCACAGGGTCATGGAGCTGGGATGCCTTTCGAGCCAGCTCCGGGCCCCTCCTTGAGGTGGAAATCTTTTCTTCAGCTCTCCAATGGGGAGTTGCCAGCCCCACTTACACATTTTCTGTGATGGCGCTGGGGCATCCTGAGGGTCTGTGGGTCCCTCTGCCTGTTCAGAAGTCCCTCCTTCCTTTCAGCTGAAATCTATTTCTCCAGTGTTTCCCTTCTCTGCTCCCCATTCTTCTCTCAAAGCCATGGATACCCCCTAGGTATGAGGTGTCATGGTCAGAAATTTCCCTCCTCCAAGGGAAACCTCTCCGTGTCCCACAAATATTTCTCCCAGAAATTTCTTTCTCTTAAAATTGTGATACCCACAGAGGGTTCTGATGGCCCCGGGGTGGATTGGAGCCTAAGGCCTCCATTTGGTACAAGGTCCCATCCCACCAACTGTCCTTCCCTCTCACCCTCCCTCTCTCTCCCACCCCTTCCTTCCTCCTTCCAATAATGTTTATGCAAGTGCCCGCTATGCCAGACCTTGTGCTTGGAACTGGTTGCAGAGAGGTCACCAGGCAGACTCAGTGCCTGCCCCTAGAATGCTCACCTGGGGAGATGGACAATCACAGTGTCTCATATGACTGTAATGATGGTGGTTTAGGGCAAGGATCTTTCCTTCTCAACTGCTGAAACCTAGTCCCCCCTGCTCTTGGCAGCCCCTTCACTGTCAGGCAGTACAGGGACAGAGCTCTGAGGTCTGGGACTTCACTGTGGGACCTTGGTCCACTTGTCCTTTGGGAGCCTCAGTCTGCACAGCTAATAAAATGGGGTAGAGGAGCCAGCCTGCAACTGCAAGGCTCTAACAGAGGACTGGGTCAGTTAGAAGCCTGTTATGATGTGAGAGGTTGATTTACCACCATTCAAGCCCCAGCTCATGTGGCCTGTCCTTCAGGAATCTTTCAGAAGTTTCCTGCAGCCACTCCCCACACCATCACCTCTTTTGAATGCTAATGATGTGCATTCATACTTTATTCTCAGCTTGGATTCAAGTGGGCACAGCTGTGTGTGCTTAGGCACATTGCTCTACCTCTCTGAGCCTTGGTTTCCTCACATGCAAACTGGAGACAATAAGGCTAATTTCTGGAGGCTGTTGTGAGGACTAATTGAGATACTGAAAATATATTGAAAGCAACTAGCATGAAGCTTGACACTTCATACATGCTAAGTTTCTTGAGCCCCAGTCCTTGGCCACCAGCAGCTGGACTTAAATCCCTCTTTTCATTGTCAATAATTTATCAGACAAACCTTTAGTCAAATCCCAGCTGTACTACTAGCTAGCTGTGTGACCTTGAGTGACTTATTCAACCTCTCAGTACTCAGTTTCCTCATCTATAAAATGAAGGCAATAGTAGTCCGTGTTTCTCTCTCTATTTTTTTAAAATTGTGATTTGGGTGAAAGTTTACAGAGCAAATTCATTTTCCTTAATACTCCATGTCTCTTATGCTTAAGGCATTTGACTGCTACTAGAAGGCTGATGGTTCAAACCCACCAGCCACTCTTCAGAAGGAAGGTTGGGCAATCTGCTTCCGTAGAGATACTGCCTTGGAAACATAAGGAAGGGTCGCTATGCATGGGGACCAACTGGAAGGCAGTGAGAGTTTTGTTTAGTATGCAAAGTGCTCAGAAACATTCCCATCCAGAGTGTGTACTATTATTGCTGTCATTGCTGCTATCATCATCTTCTTCATCATTAGTATTTGCAGGGTCCAGGATGCTGCTTGTTGAATGTATGAATGGCGCTGAGCCTAGGTAGAAATCAAAATTTTGGTGTCAGCTCTGGTGTGAGCTGTGGCCTGGGCTTGTCAGAGCCAAGGCTGACACCTGAATGGGCTGGGCACTGCTGAGAATCAGAGCCTTTCTCTCTGGGCCCCTTGGCCCGAGGGATGAGCAACAGAACTGAGAGGGAAAGAGCAAGAACAGCTGATTGTTTTCCACAGCCCAAGAGGTCACACTGCCTGCCTGGGCTGCCCTGGGAAGAGGGCGTGCTCAGCTTCCGAGCGCCACCTACCCAGTCTCTGCTGGCCTGAGAGTGGGCACGGGGCAGACCCCAGGTCTAGAGCTGCCAGCCTCCTTTCCACTCTACAGGACAACAAAAGGAGTGAGGGTGAGGTGCTGCCTGTGCCAGGTGCCCAGGTAAGTTCTCACAAGATTACATTTAGCCTCATGGCTCGTTGGGCCACCCTGCCTGTTTGTGCAAATGAAGAAAGTGAGATTCAGAGGGGCCAGAGAGTTAGTGACAGTGATCAAAAACAAAAACAAAAACTCACTGCCCTTGAGTCAGATCCAACTCATAGCGATGACTCCTTGGGTTTCCGAGGTGGTTGTTGTTGTTGTTGTTATGTGCCGTCGAGTCAGCCCTGACTCATAGCGACCCCTCCTTGGGTTTCCGAGGCAGTATCACTACAGAAGTAGGATTGCCCAACCTTCCTTCCGAGGAGTGGCTGGTGGGTTTGAACCGCCAGCCTTCTGGTTAGCAGTCAAGTGCCTTAGCCACTATGCTACCAGAGCTCCGAGGTGGTATCACTATGGAAGTAGATTGCCCAATCCTCCTTCCAAGGAGTGGCTGGTGGGTTTGAACTGCCAGCCTTCTGGCTGGCAGTCAAATGCCTTAGGCACTATGCCACTGGAGTTCCTACTTATAGTGATAGTGCAGAGAAATTTGGAGATGGATCTCTGCCTAAAGTTGGAGTTCTTTTTCCTAGCCATCTCCTCCCCTCCCATAGCTGTGTGAGAATGGGCTGGTTACTAAGCATTTCTGAACCTTAGTTATCTGCTTAGCAGTCAAATGCCGTAGGCACTACGCCACCAGAGCTCTTTACAGAAGAAAAAGAATATTGAAAAGCTCAAAAGCTCAAAAATAGCTTAACGCATGACATTGTGGGGTGCCCCCAAGTGTTCATGCTCCTTCACAGACATGATTTAATTCTTGGAGAGAATTATTATCCACATTTTAAGGAACCCTGGTGGTGCAGTGGTTTAATGCTCAGCTGCTAACTGAAAGCCTGGCCTTCTTACCACCCCCCAGGCCACGACCACGTGGGTTAGCAGGAGAAAGACATGGCCATTTGCTCTGTACAGATTACAGCCTAGAAATCCCTCACAGGCTGGTGTGAATTGAAAATCGACTTGACAACACCTAGCAATAATATTTTGCACATAACGACATTGCCTCTATAAACAAAACCCACACTTGTGGGACACTCTATAGGACAAATGGTCCAATTTCTTCAATAAATATATTGTAAGCAAGGAGAGAGAGAGAAGCAATTAATAGATTAAAAGACATGTTAAGTAATCACAATGTGGGAACCTGATTTTGATCCTGATTCATATAAATTTTAAAAATATGCCAGTTAGGAGACAAGTGAACATCTGAACATTGCATGAGTATTTAATATTAAGGAATCATTGTCAATGTTCTTAGAGGTGATAACAGTCCTGTAATTGTGTTAAATAAGAAGAAAGCGAAAGAGTCCTCTTTTAGAGATAACAGGCTGAAATATTTGCAGATCAATGATAGGATGTCTGGGATGGGCTTCAAGATAATATAAGGAGGAGAGGGTAGGAGAACAGAGGATGTAAGATGGGACTTGATGGTAGAAGCTGAGTAATGCGCACACAGGGGTTCATTACACTATTCTAACTTCTCTACGTATGTGTTTGAAATGCTCCATAATTAAACATTAAAAACAAAAAAGAAAGAAACAAATTGATTCCCAGAGAGGGATGGGGACTTCCCTGAGGTCCCATCACCAGTAAGTGTAGATCTGGGTCATCTGACTCCAAGTCCAGGGTTCTTACCACTCCCCCTCCTTGCCCCTGCTGTGGGCTCCACAGTGTCCTATTTTTCCTGGCATCATGTCATCCATGTCCAGATGGTTAGCACCTTCATGGGTTCTGTTCCCTCCTCTTTTTCTAATACCCTTTCTCATGAATGACTCTCATGAAATAATTCACACCAAGGTGTAATGACTGATGGCTTCAGCTACTGCTTTCCTCCAGAGGTGTTCTTGCCTTCTCCTAGAGCTAGCAGGAGGGCAATGGCGGCTCAGTGGTTGAATTTTCACCTTCCGTGTAGGAGACCCAGGTGCAATTCCTAGGCCATGCTCCTCCAGCCCAGCCACCACCAATCTGTCAGTGGAGCTATGGGTTGCTTAGTGCTACACAAGCTTCAAGATTAAGACAGAGTAGGAAGAAAGGCCTGGAAACCAGCCAGTGAAACGCTATGGATCACAATGGCCCCATGCCCACCAAGGTATGGGGATGACAGTGGACAGGCAGCATTTTGTTCTGTTGTGCATGGGTTTGCCTTGGGTTGGCAGTCAATTTGACTCAGAAGGAGGGTTGGGTGATCTTCTCCCGTAGTGATACCACCTTGGAAACCCAAGGAGGGGTTGCCATGAGTCAGATTCGACTCCACAGCAGTGAGTAACAAGCAGAAATGACATAGTAACAGAAATGTAGTTGTTGTTAGGTGCTATTGAGTCAATTTCAAGTCATAGAAACCCCACGTTGCTTTGAGCAGAACTGCCCATAGGGTTTTGTAGGCTGTGATCTTTATAGGAGCAGATTTCCAGGTCTTTCTCTGCGGAGCTGCTGTGTGGGTTTGGACCACCGACACTCAGCTGCGTGCTTAACCATTGCACCAGCAGGGCTCTTTTAGTAACAGAAATGGCCTTTCCCAACTGAGCATCATTTCATAGCTCAGGAAGAGCTTTCCAGCTTGCCCTGATGTCCTCCACTTTGCCTGGTGATCTTGCCAGTCTTGGGGGGTAACCTGGCTGGACCTTATTCTTCCCACTTGGAAGCACATCAGATTTTTCCATCCTCCTCCCCATTTTCAAGCCTCAAGCCTGGTCTAAACCTTTATCATATCTTTCTGGAGATACCGAAAGAGACTCTCAGAAGCTGTGGGAAGCTGCAGAAAGGAGGTGGGCTTTGAGACAGACAGATGTGGGTTCTCTTCCAGCCTCAGTAAGTCCTTTCCTGGCCATCCTGGGGAAGCCACTTTACCTCCCTCCACCTCAACTTTCTTCTCTACATAATGGGTGCAGTGATGGCCACCACAGAAAAAGTTTGTGAGAATTCAAATAGGGGCAGATTTAAGTGTTCAACACAATGACAGACACATAGTAGGTGTGTAACAGTAATATTGATGATAATTACAATAATAATAACAAAAGCCATATGCATTGCACTTAACATGTACTGGGCATGTTCTAAGTTCTTTTAATACATATGAGATCTTTACAACAGTGACTGGCGTATGGTAATCGCTATATAAGTGTTTAAGAAACAAAATAGTTATATATATATTACCTTATTTCATCATTACAATAGCTCTGAAAGGTGGTGGTGTTAGTTGCCAGCAAGTCAGCTCCAACTCTTAGTGGCCCTGTGTACAACAGAACGAAACACTGCCCATTCCTGCACCAGCCTCACAATCCTTGCTATACCTGAGCCCATCGTTGCAGCCACTGTGTCAATACATCTTGTTGAGGGTCTTCCCCTTTTTTGCTGACTCACCACTTTACCAAGCATGGTATCTTTCTCCAGGGATTGGTTCCTTCTGACAACATGACCAAAGTAGGTGAGATGAAACCTGGCCATTTTCGCTTCCAAGGAGCATTCTGGGTGCTCTTCTTCTAGGACAGATCTGTTAGTTCTTCTGGCAGTCCATGGTACTTCCAGTATTCTTCACCAACACCACAACTCAAAAGCATAAACTCTTCTTTGGTCTCCCTTATTCATTGTCCAGCTTTCACATGCATTTGAGGTGACTAAAAATACCATGGCTTGGGTTAAGCACACCTTAACCTTCGAAGAGACATCTTTGCTTTTCAGTACTTTATAAAGAAGTCCTTTGCAGCAGATTTGCCCAGTGCAATAAGTCGTATGATTTCTTGACTGCTGCTTCCATCAGTGTTGATGGTAGAACCAAGAAATATGAAATCTTAAACAACTTCAATCTTTTTTCCATTTATCACAATGCTACTTATGGTTCAGTTGTGAGGATTTTCATTTTCTTTATGTTAAGGTGTAATCCACACTGTAGTCTTTGATTTTCATCAGTAAGTATTTCAAGTCTCATCACTTTAAGCAAGCAAGGTTGTGTCATATGCATGTCACAGGTTGTTAATGAGTCTTCTCCAATCCTGATGCTGCATTCTTCTTCACATAGGCCAGCTTCCTGGAATATTTGTTCAGTTTACAGATTGAATAAGCATGGTGAAAGGATGCAACCCTGATGCATTCCCTTCCTGATTTTAAATCAGGTTGTTCTGTTTGAACGACAGCCTTCTGATTCATGTACAGGTTCCTTATGAGAACAATTAAGTGTTCTGGAATTCCCATTCTTCTCAATGTTATCCATAATTTGTTATGATCCACACAGTTGAATGATTTTGCATAGTCAATACAACACAGGTAAACATCTTCCTGGTATTCTCTGCTTTCAGCCAAGATTCATCTGGCATCAGCAATGATTTCCCTCATTCCACGTCCTTTTCTAAATTCAGCTTGAATTTCTGTCAATGTACTGCTGCAACTATTTTTGAATTATCTTCAGCAAGATTTTACTTGCATGTGATATTAATGATAAAACCAAGAAAAACCAAACTCACTGCTGTCGAGTCAGATCTAATTCATAGTGACCCCTCCTTGGGTTTCTAAGGCAGTATCACTTTGAAAGTAGATTGCCCAATCTTCCTTCTGAGGAGTGGTTGGTGGGTTTGAACTGCCAGGCTTCTAATTCGCCATAAAATGCCTTGTTCAATAATAGTTTCCACATTCTGTTGGATCACCTTTCTTTGGAATGGGTACAAATATGATCTCTTCCAGTTAGCTGGCCAGGTAGCTGTCTTCCAAAATTCTTGGCATAGAGGAGTAAGCACCTCCAGCATGGCATCCACTTGTTGAAACATATTGATAGGTATTCCGTCAATTCCTGGAGCCTTGGTTTTTTTTGCCACTTCTTCAGTGCAGCTTTGATTTCTTCCTTCAATACCATTGGTTCTTGATCATATGCCACCTCCTGAAATAGATGAACATCGATCAATTCTTTTTGGTACAGTGACTCGGTATTCCTTCCATCTTCTTTTGATGTTTCCAGCATCATTCAATATTTTGCCCATAGAATCTTCCAATATGGCAACTCAAGGCTTAATTTTTTTCTTCAGTTCTTTCAGCTTGAGAAATGCCAAGCGTGTTCTTCCCTTTTGATTTTCTAACGCCAGGTCTTTGCAAGTTTTATTATAATAATTGACTTTGCCTTCTCAAGCTGCTCTTTGAAATCTTCTGTTCAGCTCTTTTATCTCATCCTTTCTTCCATTTGCTTTAGCTACTTTCTGTTCAAGAGCAAGTTTCAGAGTCTCTTCTGACATCCATTTTGGTCTTTTCTTCCTTTCCTATCTTTTAAATCACCATTTGCTTTCTTCAAGAGCTCTGGTTGCATAGTGGATAAGCCATTTGACTACAACTGGAAGTTCAGTGGTTCAGACCCACAGGTGCTCCATGGAAGGAAAACTGGGCAATCTACTTCCATAAAGATTTACAGCCTCAGAAACCCAATGAGGGTCGCTATGAGTTGGAAATGACTTGATGGCAGTGAGTTTGGTTTTTGATTTTGCTTTCTTCTTGTATGATGTTCTTGATGTCATCCCACAATTCATCTGGTTTTTGGTCATTGGTGTTCAATACATCATTTCTATTCTTCAGAAGGTCTCTAAATTCAGGTGAGATACAATCAAGGCCATGTTTTAGTTCTCTTGGACTTGTTTTAATTATCTTTAGCTTCAACTTGAACTTGCATATGAGCAGTTGATGGACTGTTCCACAGTCACCTTCTGGCCTTGTTTTGACTGAAGATATTGAACTTCTGCATCTCCTCTTTTCACAGATCTGATTCTTATGTATTCCATTTGATGAAGTCCATGTGTACAGCTGCTGTTTAGGTTGCCGAAAAAAAGGTATTTGCAATGAATAATTCACTGGTCTTGCAAAATTCTATCATGTCAAGGCCATATTTTCCAACTAGTGGTGATTCTTCTTTGTTTCCAACTTTTGCATTCCAATCACAAGTAATAATCAACACATCTTGATTGCATGTTTGGTCCATTTCAGATTGCAGAAGTTGATAAAAATCTTTAATTTCCTCATCTTTGGCTTTGGTGGTTGGTGCACAAATTTGAATAATAGTAGTATTAACTGGTCTTCCTTATAGGTGTATGGATGTTATCCTATCACCAACAGCATCGTACTTTAGGATAGATCTTGAAACATTTTTTGTGACAATGAATGTCATTCCTCTTCAATTTGTCATTCCTGGCATAGTAGATCATGTGGTTGTCTGATTCTAAATGGCCAAAACCAGCCCATTACAGCTTACTAATGCCTAGGATATTGATCTTTATGAGGTCCATTTCATTTTTGACAATTTCTAATTTTCCTAGATTCATACTTTGTATGTTCCGTGTTTCAATTATTAATGGATGTTTGCAGCTGTTTCTTTCCATTTTGAGTTGTGCCACATCAGCCAATGGAGATCCCGAAAGCTTTACTCCACCCACGTCATTAAGGTTGACTCTACTTTGAGGAGGCAGCTCTTCCCCAGTTGTATTTTGAGTGCCTTCTGACCTGAGGGGCTCATATATATTACCTTATTACAACAGTTCTGAAAGGCATGTACTATAATTACTCCCAAGTTTACATATAAGGAAACTGAGTCATGGAGATGTCCAGAAGGCTGAGGGTATAGGAAAGACACTGTATAGTCCACATTGACTCTCCTTTTACCCTTCCTCTCCTGGCAAACTTCTATGAGTGCTTCAATGCCCTACCCCAACATCACCCTCTGTGAGGAGTCTCAGGCAGTTCTGATAAGTTCTGTCAAGATACGGCACATTCTTTAACCTCTTGTTTCTATTTCCTTATAGAGATACAATGGGGTTAATCATAGTGTCCATCTCATGAAATTGCTGTAAGATTCAATTAACTGAAAGTACTAAATAAATATTAGCCAGTCAACAACATGGTGCTCTCTCTTCTTTCTGAATTCTTATTGTGCCAAAGTCTAAACAACACCATTTAACCCAGCAGTAATTATAATAACAAAGAACTTTTATTGGGAACTTTCTATCTGTAGGCTCTGTGACTAGTCTTTTATATTACTAAAAACAAAAACAAACCCACTGCTATAGAGTTGATTCCGACTCATACTGAACCTACAGGACAGAGTAGAACTGCCCTTTGGGTTTCCAAGGCTGTACATTTTTACGGAAGGAGATTGCATTATCTTGCTCCTATAGAGTGTCTGGTGAGTTCAAACTGCCAATCTTTTTGTTAGCAGCCTTAACCATTGCATAACCAGAGCTCCCTTTGTATTATTAGTCTTTTATATATACAGTGTCCCATTTAAATGTCAATAACCCTATGAGGTAGGTACTACTGATAAATGCATTCTACAGAGAAAGCTAGGAAAGCTGAGATCTTTTTAAGAAGTTAAAATGTGCCTAAAATCACACAGCCAGCACATGGCTGGATGGAGATTAGAACCCAGGCAGTCTGACCTGGGGCCTATGTGATTCATTATAGCTGGTTAGTTATTCACTTGACATTCATGGGTGTCTACTGCATGTCAGGCACTGTGCTGGGTGCCACTCACAGCCTTGGGTAGAAAAGACAAGATATGTGTTATGGGTTGAAAGATACATTCAAATCTGAATTCCCAGTACTTGTGCATATGACCTTATTTGGAAATAGAATCTTGACAGATATAATTAGCTAAGATGAGGTCATACTTGGTAGAGTAGGTCCCAATCCAACATGAGTGGTATCTTTATACGAAGAAGACAAGAAACACAGATAGACACATAGACACAGAAGGAAGATGGTCATGTGAAGACAGTGGCAGAGATCGGAGTGATGCATCTACGAGGGAAGGAACACCTGGGACCACAAAAGCTGGATGAGGCAAGGAGGCTTCATCCCCTAAAGCCTTCAGATAGAGCATGGCTCTGCCTACGCTTTGATTTTGGACTTCCAGCTTCCAGAACTCTGGGAGAACAAGTTCCTATTGTTTTAAGCCATCCAGTTCACAGTACTTTGTTACAGCAGCTACAGGAAATGAATACAACATGGAATCAGACACCTGCCAGTGCAGAATGACATTGAAGGAGCAGGGTTGTGCTTGAGTTAGGTCTTTACAGACTATGTTTTATTTAGTCATATTCTAACAATTATTGGGCAGATGGTCTATATAAAAAATAATGCTCTCTCATCTCAGAGACAAGGCAGGCAGATTTCTAGAGTGAAAACATGACATAAAAAGCACAGCTTTGACTTTATTTTTAGACTTCCAAGGAAGTCTGAGGTTGTCAAATACAAGTATTACTGACACTGTGGCTAATCATCTTCAGTTCTTAGAAAACCTGGTAACCACCATTCCTTTTCTAACAGGCGCAAATTTAGCTAAATTCTGTTTGACATGAGGGAAGCATGACAATTCAGAATTCAGTGGTGCAAAGTGATACCGAGGCACACACAGCATTCTTGGAGTATAGAGGACGGAACTTTGGGGCTTCCTGGAAGAGGAAATATTCAAGTTTTACAGACTCTGGAGGCATTTCCATGAACAAAAGAGGGGAGACTACTCCCCAGATGAGGGAACAGTGTGAGAAAAGCATGCTTGGGGAAGGATGGAAGCCAAGTAGGGCTGGAGTATTGGGTTCATGAGGGGTCATAGGGGCAGAAGGGTGGCTAGGACTGGATTGGAGAGGGCCCTGGATGTCATACTAAGTGGTTTAGAGTTTACCTTATAAGCATTGGGACAGGACATGTCATGGAACAATCTAGGGGGTGATGTTGCCTAAGGCATTTGACCATCAGAAATCTGGTGGTTCAAACCCACCAGCCACTCCTCAGAAGGCAGATTGGGCAATCTGCTTCCGTAGAGATATCACCTCAGAAACCCAAGGAGGGGTCGCTATGATTTGATGGACTTGACAGCAGTAAATTTTTTGTTTTTTATAGTCAAATTTGTGGTTGGTAAAGATGGCACCTGTAGGGAGGCAGTTGAATTCAGTGGTGCTAAGTGGTTGGTAAGGGGCTCTTGTGGCACAGTGCCTAAGGCATTTGACTGCTAACAAGAAGGTTAGCTATTCAAACCCACCATCTACTCCACGGAAAGAAGATGGGGCAATCTACTTCCATAAAGATTTACCACCTTGGAAACACAATGGGGGTTGCTATGGGTCAAATTTGACTCGATGGTAGTGGGTTTGGTTTGGTTTTTGGTAAGTGGTTTGTGGCCAGTTGACCAGATCCCCAATCGGACTGTAAGTTCCTTGAGGGCAGTGAAGATCAAAGTCTTTTCCTCTGACTTTTCCCATAACACCTACAGGGCAGGGCCTGGGCAAGCAGCTGGAGCTCAATTGCCTGCTGTATGAAATGCATGCATGCCCCAGGACATAACCTGCAAGTAGGTGCATTTTAGTAGCACCTAAAGCCTGCCCCTGTCCATGGTACTAAGGCCCACTGCAAGGCTGTAATCCCACGGGATTTCCTGTGGCAGCTTGGGCTTTGTGTGTGTGTATGTGTGTGTGTGTGTGTGTAGTGTGAAAGAGATGGGGGAGGGAACCCTCAGTGTCTGTCTCACCAGATCAAGACAGGGTCTCAGCTGCTCTAGCCTCAGAAAGGCTGCCCAGGCACACATGTCTTGAAGGCAGAGCCCCACTTCATCTGGCCAAGCCTTAGTCATGGATTTGAGGCAGGAAGTGAAGCTAGACAGAAAGGATGGTACCAGAGTGGGGAATGGCTTTGAATGCATGCTTGAGACTGAAGAAGGTGGGACTTGAGCCCTTGAAGGATTTGTAGAAGGAGAGGGGTGGGGGGGGGGATGTCAGGCAGGGGTAACAGCACACACAGTAAGGTCAGACTGATGAAGAGTCAAGAGACTCCCTGACTGTTCCCTTATCTCCCTCCTCCTTTCTGAAGCCCTTCTGAGCAGGAAAGGGCTGGTCTGGGATGGAACTCAGCTGCATTTCTCCATGTCTCTGGCTGATGGAGGGGGTAGGCTGAATGCGGCCTCAAGAAGCCCTCCTATTGTGTGTGAGGCCAGGACAGGGCAGCAGAGGAGGGTCCATGGAGCCCTTTGTCTGCCAAGTCACCCACCAAACACTCCAGCAGCCTCCACAGTCCTGCTGGCCTTGGACTCAAGGCTGTGTCATAGAGACAGGTTGTTCTGCCTCGCTGGCCATGATGTCATAGCTGAGGGAGGGGCATGGACCGGAGGCAGACACTGGTGACCTTCAAGACTGACAGAGGGCTGAAATATTGCCTCTTGCTCTCAAGGCTCAACTAATCACCAATTTATTAAATCCATTAACCCTAAGGTTCAGAGACTGATGGCACCTTCCAGCCCCTGAGAGTCTCAGGATCATGGGATGTTTTTAGGAGCATATAGGCTTTCATAATAGACCTTGTGGGATTAATAGAATCTGGCTGATTAACAGAATCTTAACTATCAGACTCGTTTGATCTCTCCCTCCTTGGATAGTCATGAGGATAAAATGAAATGCTACATGGAGAGCACATGGAAGAGTTCTGGAATGCTGCAAACACTCTCAAGTGTCAGCTGCTATCCTCAGGCACACACAGCTAGGAAGTGGTGGCACAGAACGGCACCTGGAGGGAGCCCCAGGTGAGGAAGGCCCCCTTGTGGCTGAGCCAGCAGGTCTGTGGCATTAAGGACTCTGAGCAGCAGGCTTGTTGTTGGGGGTGAGGGTGGGAGGCAGGGAAGAGGGCACAGAAGAGTCTAGGCACTTGGGCTAGTCCTGGTCCTTTCCATCAATCTCCATGTGACTCTGGGCAAGTCATTTAATCTCTCTGGGTCTCAGTCTTTTTCTCTTTAAGAGAGTTGTAGTGTTCACTTCCCTGCTTCCATCCCAGGAGAGTGGTATGGCAGATTCTGAAGTCAAACGGGCTCAAGTCCTAGCTGTGTTCCTGGGAAAGTGGTGTCACCTCTCTGAGCCAGTTTCTTCATTAGTATAACTGGGAGAATAAGGACCCAGAACCAGCAGTAGGGTGGAATGAGCTGATGCTCTTTGGGGCAGCATCGAGCAGAGTTAAGGTCAAAGTTCTGGAGCCAGTCTTTGTGCATTTGGACCCCAGATCTGACACTCAGTAGCAGATAATTTAGGCAAGTCCCAGAGCCTCCAGGTGCCTCAGTTTCCTCAGTGCAAGATGGGCACAACGAGGATACCCACTTAGATTAAATGAGTTAATACAAGTGAAGCACTTATGACAGTGCCTGGCAAGTGGGAAGTGCTTAAGTGTCCACTATCATTGTTGTAATGTATGGATCAAGCATTGTGAGCAGTTATTACTAGTGGGCAACAAGAAGCTTGAAAGCGCTACACAATTGTGTGTGTCTGAGCATCTGTGCACATGTATCTGACTGTGTGTATGTGTGTGTGCCTGAGTATGTGTGTGTGTGTATATAGCTGAGTGTATGTACCTGCGTGGGTGTGTGTACAGTGTCTTATCGTGTGTGTTTGTATATGAGAATGCATGTACCTAAGTGTACGTGTGCACCTGTTTTATAGTGTGTATTTGTATCTGAGCATGTGTGTGAGATGGTGCTTATTCAAAGCAGAGCCTGCAGCCCAGAGTTGAGCTGTGTGCCTGGAGTAGCTGCTTCTCCTGGTGGCCCCTCTGGGGACTGGAGTGTAATGAGTGTTTACGGAGCCCCCTGCCAGGCAGAGATGAGAGGTGCTGCCAAGCCTGGAGCATCAGAGGCAGGCAGCGGCTGGGAGCCCAGCCTTATTATATTAACGAGCATCAGGGTGATGATTACCATTAACGAGATTATTCACAAGGTAGCCTCCCCCTTCACCACGCTTCTGTGCCTACAGGAGAGGCAGGCAGGCAGGCATTCTCTGCCCCCATCCCTCTTGCCTCTTTCTTGGCAGATAGGGAGAGGATTTCCTGGTGCCAAGCATTGTGCCAAACCCTTCACATCCTTGTCTCACTGCATCTTTCCAAGCCCCTGGGGTTAGGTACTGGCATCCCTATTGACAGATGAGAAAAGTGAGGTTTAGCAAAGATGGAATTGAGGTCTCCATCAGGCTTGACTGGCTTCAGAGTGCCTGTGTTTTCATTGCCTTTAATGTTATCTGCAAGCATTTACAGTGGACCAAGCTCTGGGTTAACAGTTTACATGGATTAACCCATTAATCTTTTTTTTGTTTTTTTCTTTAATTTTTATTGTGATTTGGGTGAAAGTTTACAGAGCAAATTCATCTTCCATATAGCAGTTCACATACACTTGTCTCATGACATTGACTGCAATTTCCTGCAATGTAACAACAGCCTTCTTCCCACTTCCACCTCATAGTTACCTCTTCCCTGTGTTCTTCCCTCCCATGTACTCCTGCCCCCTGAGCTGTCTCCCTGTGCATACACAGTCCTTCTATTCTCCCATGATTGATCTCTCCAAGGAGTGTATCTACCTCAGGTAAAAGTTCAAATCATATGCCTGTCTTTTGTTTGGTTGGAAGCCACAGGACTGGGTTCAATTCCAGACCTGAAAGGCAGCTAGGGGCCGTAGTCTCAGTGGTTCCACCAGGCTCTATCAGACCAGCAAATCTGGTCCCTTTATCTTTCTGATTTTGAGTTTTGTTCCACATTCTCATACACTCTTCTTAGGATCTCCTATATAGATCCTCCTCTGAGTGGTTGACAGTGGTAGCTGGGCACCGTCTAGTTCTTCTGGTCTCATAGTCATATAGGCTGAGGATTTCATGGTGTACCAGTTCCTTTAACCCATTAATCTTCATTATTAATTCCTCCCATGAAGAAGGTGTTATTGTTATGCCCTTCTACAGTGGGGAAACTGAAGCACAGAGTAGTGAAATAGCTTGTCATCCATGCCACATAGTCTTCTGCCTTCCTGTGGTCCCCCTTCTCTTCCCAGCAGCCAAGATGGAGATGTGGTTGCCAAGCCCTTTGTTCTCTGTATAACAGATGATGCCAAGGGCTCTGTAATCAAAGGCTCTGTATCATGGGCTCCTAGGTCCTTGTTCTCTAGATCTCTCAGTCAGTCTGCCTTTGAGCACAAACTCTCAGTGCCATGCACTATGCAAAGATGAGGCTGCCAACTTATTCATTTAGGCTACAAACTTTATCCAGACTCTCCTTAAGACAAAAAGGTCAACCTTTCTATATACACTCCAAGAGGTCATGTTCCCTCATTGAACTTTCACTGAACAGATGCCTTGTGCCAAGCACTGTGCCAGGCTCTGGGGACACATCTGAAAGAGACAGCATCACCCTGCCCTCCTGGAACTGTCAGTTGTGTGCATGGACAGTGTGGACAGTGGCAGACTGCATGGCATCCTATTTCATTACAGCTGGGCTGAGCACTATGAAGTGGAAGATGGTGGGCTGCTGTTGACTTGGGGCGATTGCACTATTGAGGTTGGGGTTGAGTCAGAGGAAACCTTTTCCAGTAAGTGACATTTAACATGAAACCTAATGGCTGAGCAGGGACTAGACAGTCCTAGAGGGAGATAGAGTGTGCTTCAGACAGGGAGAGCAGCGTGTGCTGGGGTGAGACCTCGCAAGGAAGTCTCACCTGGCTACTCAGCCCACCATTAATGCACCAGTACCACCAAGGCCCAGAGCCATTCATTCAGCCAGTAGTCATTTATCAATTAAAAATTCCTAATTCAGACAGTCTATTTGCTCTTTCATTAATTCTGTAGTCCCCAGTGCCCACTCTGTTTCAGGCTTAGTGTTGGGCAATGGGATACAGCATTGAATCAGTCATGGCCCCTGCCCTGGAGCTGTTTCTAATCTGAAATAGGAGATGGACACTTACATACAATGTCACGTAAGCAATGGACAGCGACCTTTAATTTAGGCTGGGGTGGTGGTGGTCAAGGCAGGCTTCCCAGAGACAGCCCATTTGAGCTGGGTCTTTAAAAAATGGATGACAGTCACTTAGGAGGTAGAAAAGGGGAAGCAGACAAAACTTCACAGCATGTGCAAAAGTGTGAAGCCCCAAAATAGGGGTGACAAAACTGACTGTGAAGGATCCTGAATGCCAGGCTGTGGAGAGATTGTGGGCTGTCTCCTATGTCCATTCCACCCTCCCTTCTGCAGTAATAAGGAATGGCTGTCTAGGCAAGGGGGGAAAAAAAAAAAAAAAAAGGAGGACTATGTTTCCCAGCTTCACTTGCATCTAGGTGGGGCCATGTGACTAATGTGGCCAATGGAATGTGAGAGAGTATTATGGTCAGTTTCAGGGTTGTTCCCTTAAAGGGCAGTGGTATGCCTTCCTCCCTACCTTTTCCTCTTTGTATTGGCTACAAGGTAGCTGTGGTTCCATCTTGGAGCATGTGATGAGGGCAACAGCACAAGAATGGTGGAACAACAGGATGGAAGGAACCGGGATCCTCGCTGCCAAGGAGCACAGCCACAGTACCCTGAACAGCTAATATGTGAATTATTATAGATAGTTAGAAATAAATAGCTGGCTGAGATCAAGTTGACTCCAACTCATGGCAATGTTATGTACAACAGAACAAAATGTTGCCTGGTCCTGCACCATCCTCACGATGACCAGCATGTTCTAGTCCATCACTGCAGTTAGCTTGACAATTCATCACACCGAGAGTCTCCCTCATCCTCACTGGCACTCTGCTTCACCAAATATGATGTCCTCCTTCAGCAATTGAGCCCTCTTTTTTTTTTTTTTTTTTCTTTTCTTTTTTAGCTGTGATTTGGGTAAAGTTTACAGAGCAAATTCACTTTCCATGTAGCAGTTCACATACATTTAGTCTCATGATATTGACCACAATTTCCCACAATGCAACAGCTCCCCTCCCACTTCTTCCCCATGGTTAGCTCTTCCCTGTGTCTTTC
Organism: Orycteropus afer afer; assembly: GCF_000298275.1. Lineage (NCBI taxonomy): Eukaryota > Metazoa > Chordata > Mammalia > Tubulidentata > Orycteropodidae > Orycteropus > Orycteropus afer. The sequence goes on from NW_006922020.1 coordinate 1,411,736, forward strand.
CCTCCATGCGCTTCTGCTCCCTGAGCTATGTCCCTGTGCATGCATAGCCCTTCTATTCTCCCATGATTGGTCTCTCCAAGAGACTTACTGTGAATGTTCACCTCACATGCCTGTCTTTTGTTTGTCTGGAAGCCACAGGACTGGGTTCAATTCCAGACCTGAAGGGCAGCTAGGGGCCATAGTCTCAGTGGGTCCACCAGGCTCTATCAGACCAGCAAACCTGGTCCCTCTTTTTTTTTCCCAAATGATTTTGAATTTTGTTCCACATTGTTCTCCCACTCTATCCAGGATCTCCTCCATAGATCTCCCTCTGAGTGGTTGACAGTAGTAGCCAGGCACCATCTAGTTCTTCTGGTCTCATAGTCGTGTACACTGAGGATCACATGGTGTACCAGTTACTTGGACTAATTGTTTCCATGAATCTTTGGTTTTCTTCATTCTTCTTTACTCTGAACGAGGAGAGACCCATTGTTGTATCTAGATGGCTGCCTGCAAGCTTTTAAGATCCCAGTCACTACTCGCCAAAGTGGGAGGTGGAACAATGTTTTGTGCAGTATGTTATGCCAATTGAACTCGAAGTGCCCTGAGACCATGGTCCTGAGCCCACAGGTCCAACTATTAGCTCCCTCTGAGTAGCTGGCTGTGCCCAAGAAGTGACTACAAACTTGTCCCTTGTCAGCTCTACTGTACATCTGGTAATTCTTACAGAACATAGCAATGCACTTGTAGAAACATTGTCTGCCAACCCTATACATGGTCTTGGGTACACTCCCCGCTGTATAGACATACCTAATAGTTCAGCCTGTCCACCCATGTATCCACCCGTATGTTTGCCTTCACTGACAATGCAGTACTGTAAGTACAAAAAGGTTCATCTTTGTTGTTTGTACCTCCCATGCACCTCTCTATGTCTTCCTCTTCCTCAATGCCACCATGTTGATCATTCACATTTGGTACATTGCCCTTTTCTTCACCCAAATCAATACTTGTCTCTACCTATCTAATAGTAATTGATCCCTCTTGATGATAAATCCAAAGCAAGCAAGCTGGACAGTGTTCTCTTGGGGGTCCATAAGGTTTTCATTGGCTCATTTTTTGGAAGTAGATTGCCAGGCTTTTCTTCCTATTCCATCTCAGTCTGGAAGCTCCACTGAAACCTGCCCACCATGGGTGACCCTGCTGGTATTTGAAATACCAGTGGCATAGCTTCCAGAATCACAGCAACACACAAGCCACCACAGGATAAATAACCTTCTCTTTTATTTAAGCCACTGTTATTTTGAGGTTTTGCTATAGAAGCTAAACTTATATCCTGGCTAATAGCTGGGCTAAAGGCTATTATCCCTAGGGCACAGAGAGCCACTAGAGGTCTGTAGAGAGGGGAGTGACATAGTCAGATTTGCCTTTTTGGAAGGTCTCCCCGGCTGGGGTGGAGAATGGGTTGGAGGGGTGAGATTGGAGACAGGAAGACCAGAGAGGGGATTGATGTGATAGAAGAGGGGAGAGACCCAGGACAGACCTGCTCTCTATACCCCTGCTAACAGTGAGAGAGCCAGGTCTCCCTAGGTAGACATGGGAATTAGACCACATGGGAATTAGTCTTCTGGACTTGAATTAGTGGCCTGCCATGTGGTTTGGTAATATCAGGACTGTACCTTCTCACTTGCTGACCTTGGGCTTGTCAGCCTCAGCAGCAGTGGCCTTCAACCACTGTCCCTTCCCCTTTACTCGCAAAGGCAGCATTCTGTCTTGAATGCAACCCAGAGGCTTCTCTCGAGAAAGCTAGCCTTCAGCTGCCATTAGAGTCCTAGGGTACATCTTTCCAGGAAGAGTGGCTATTGCAGGTCTGAGGGTGGAGGAAGGGGATTGGAAGGATGGATGTTTGGAGGAATGCGAGATAGGTGGGGCAGTGCCTGTGGTGGGAAGGGGTCCCTGGGTAGGAGGAGATGGTGCTGGGGCGTGGACAGGTGGAAGAGCAGGAGAATGTGATAGGGGACTGTGCTCAGCAGGTCTTCTCTAGTTGCAGGAGACAGAACCCAACCAGCACCTGAGAAGGGGACTCTACTGACTCTCATCCCTCAGACGGATGAGATGGCACGAGCACAGGTGCACCTGGATCAGGGGCTCAAATAATGTTGGTGAAACTGTACTTCTCTCTACTCTGCCCCTCTCTCTGTTGGCCTCATCCTCTTATATTCCAAAAGCCTTCCTCCATGCTGGGGACAGCTTGGGGTCATATTCTTTAGCTTGTGAGGCCTGAAATCAAGGGCATCTCTCTGCCTGTGGCTACCTGTAAAAATCCAGGGAAGAAGACTGTGGTAGTTAAGTTTGTGTGTCACCTTGGTTGGGCCTGGTTGAGTGGCTGGGCAGCTGGATGTAGTTATTCTGCATGGTGAGACTGGTAATTAACTCCATGGTGGGATCTACTGGAGCAGCTGAGTAGCTGCTTTAGGGATGTGGGCTGCTCCCAGTGTATAAGAAGCAACTTTCAGGAAGGTCTCCAGCTTTTTGGCATACTGGAACCCTGCATGTAGCCAAGTCATTGTTCAACAGCCTGCCATGCCCTACCGATCTTGGGACTTCTTCTGAACTTGAATTAGTGGCCTGCCGTGTGGTTTGGTAATATCAGGACTGTACCTTCTCACTTGCTGACCTTGGGCTTGTCAGCCTCAGCAGCCAGCAGCTGGCTGAGTGAAGAAAAGCCTCTAGCTTCAGTGGCCTGGGAGCAAGAGGCAGAGCTGAAGCTCAAGGTTGAGGGCCTTTCACCCAGCCCTAGAGACTGGCACTTTGAACTCAGACTTCAAGCCTCCAAAACTGTGAGAGAATAAACTCCTGTTTGATAAAGTCATTCCATTTGTGGTATTTTCTGTTAGAGTACCACAGAGGTAACCAAAACAGAGACTGACTGGCTGGGCTGAGGTTACATGCCTGTCCATGGCCAATCATTATGATCAGGGGGATGAGATGCCACAGTGAGCAGGCCTGGTCTCATGCATAGCCTGGGCCAGGGCGCTGAGGTCCTGGGATTGTGTCACCCACGTGGACTAAAAATTTCCCTAAGAAATGAAATATTTTTCTGTTACCTGGAGAACAGGGTCAGGGTTTCTGAATGGGAAACAACAATCGGTGATGACTGTAGACTTAGAGGGTACTTCTGGGAGGAGGTCAGACAATGGTTGAGGCTGGGTAGGGATTCTGGTGGGAGGGGAGGCCAACAGATGTTTGAGGTGTAGTCTTTCTGGGCCTTTCCTCCAGCACTGAGCACACTCCACCATGTACCCAATCCCCTCTCTCTCTGGACTCCTGGTGTCTTCTTTAATTGTTAGATAAAAATGCATCCAAAGCAATTCCTATGAGCACAGAATGATTGAGAAGTGCCAGGCTTCTTTCCTCAAGCACATTCTGTCACTTCCTTTGGGAAGTCTTCCCTGACCTTTCCTAATCACTCTCTCTTCTGGGCCCTGTGCTCCTGCTATTGCTCTTCTACATCCCACCCTGAGCTCTAATGAGGAACTCATGTAACTGTCCCCCATTATCTCTTAGTTATCATGCCAAAGCCTTGGCCCAGCTAGTTCTAGGGTGTCTGCATGTGTCTCTGAATATGTCCCTGTTCATGTATGTTTGTGGGTTATGGGTCTGTCTATGTATATATGTACATCAATGAGTTTGTGTTTTTTAATGTATGTGTGTACCACTCATTCTGTCAGTCTGTTGTACTCTGGTGGCTTGTGTGTTGCTGTGATGCTGGAGAACATGCTACTGGTGTTTCAAATACCAGGAGGGTCATCCATTGGTGGACAGGTTTCAGTGGAGCTTCCAGACTTCCAGACAAAGATACATTAGGAAGAAAGGCCTGGTGATCTACTTCCAAAAATGAGTCAGTGGAAACCTTATGGATCCATCAGAATGTTGTCTGACTTGCTTGCTTTGGATGCATCATCAGCAGGGATCAATTGCTGGAGGAGGACATCATGTACGGTGAAGTCAGCAAGGGTGAGGAGACCCTCGGTGAGATGGAATGGAGCAATAGCCTCAGTGGTAGACATTTATGAGAATGATGCCAATTCTCCGAGAAGTGGAAGGTCCCTTATTTCTTCCAAGCCTGTCTTAGTCTGGAAGCTCTGCTGAAACCTGTCCAGCATGGGTGACTCTGCTGGCATTTGCAATACCAGTGGCATTGCCTCCAGCCTCACAGCAAACATGCAAGCCACCTCAGTGCTACACACTGACAGATGAGTGGTGGAGAATGATGCAGGACTGGGCAATGTTTCATTCTGTTGTACATAAGGCCATCATTAGCATCATCGGCATCACCTTGATGGCAGCCTTTTATCTCTCTCTGTCTATCTGTCACTCAATCAATCAGTCATCCATCCATCTATCCATCTATCCATCCATGCATGCATCTCTCTATCTACTTATCTATCTGACTAGATGTGTGGTGTGTCTGGGTGTTTTGGTATATGTATAGGTCTATCTGTCTGTGGGTCTCTGTGTGCTGTTTGTGTATGGGAGTTTTGTGTTTGCTGCTATGTGACTGTGTGTGTGTATGTGTGTATGTGGTCAGGGGCACCTCTTCCCTCTGGGGCTGGATCACCTTGATGTGTATATGCACAAATACACACACAGACCCACACAGAGTTATAGGAACACACTGTCACTTTCTCTCTCTCGCTCTCTCTCTCTCTCACACACACACACTCCCCCCAGCTTGCCTGGAGGCCTCCCATAGTCTTTCCTAGGGCTGCCTCTGAATGGAGCTGACCTCTGGAAGGAAGGCTGGGAGCCATGTTCTGAATAGGCCTGCTGGGATAGGTTCCTGGGGCTTCCCCTCCCTAGACAGAGATGCTTTCCTCTGCCTAAGCAGTGGCTGAAAGCCAGCACCACCCTGTAACCTCCAACTCCACCCATGGAGCCACGTCTCTCACAGCAGGGCAAGCCCCAGGCGAATACAATAGTTCTTGAAAACATAGAGGTACTGGGACTTGAAATGGGCCATAGGGGACAGGAAGGGGAATTCCCACCAGCTGTTTCTCCTCTCAGGCAACACCCTTCAAGCACCATTGTCTTCTAGTCCCAGGATCTTAGAACCAAGGGGACGGGTATTTATGGCAGGCCTGCAGGGGCAGGGTCCTAAGCTAGAAGCTGTGGTGTACACTTGCAGAGCCATGGATAGAAAGGAGGAGAGCCCATATTGAGCAGCCTCATAGGCCAGGTGGACCCTCATGTGCCCTAAAAGCTTTATTCATTGCTATATCCCCAGTTCTAGCACAGTGCCTGGTACATAGTAGATGCTCAATAAATGTCTATGGAACAGTTTAATGAGGGACGGTATTATTAGCTTCATCTTAAAGACGTGGAAATTGAAGTTCAGATAGATAATTTACTCAAGGCTACACAGCAACCAGGTGGCATTGATAGGATTTGAACCCAGGAACTATCAGAGGATCAAACCTCAGCTTGTCCCACTGTACCTCAAAATTTACTATACTGAGCTGAGTAAACTGTGAGCTCAAGGGATGGGTCCCTGGAGGTTGTCCTTACGCATCTTTACTTTATATTCCAAGTCTCCATTTCCTTTTCTATACGATGGATTTGATGATAGGATAGCAGGTATGAAGTCACAGTATTAGTGTATAATCAGTGTTAATGTTCTTTCTTATCACACACATGGCTTTATATTTTGAGCCTCTATTTCACTGAGTGTAGCAGAATATTAATCTCAGTCATTTAGGGGCCCCTTCTCTGGGTATTGTGTCTAAGCTGGGGAGAGAGGGCAGAAGTGCTTTTATAGTGGCAGATGCTGGGCTTGGGCATGCTATCTGGGCTGTCATTTCTCCACGCTGGCCTCCACTGAGAGGCCCTCCTTCCTGCCTTTGAGGTCAACCCTCAGACATCATTGCTACATTGTCCCTTGTCTCCCCACCTGTACACTGCCCAGCCCTGGCTGGGTCTCAGCTCCTGCTCAGTGCACAGGGATTGCTCTGGACCTGGTTGTGTATTCCAAGTCCAGCTCCACCTCTTACTTAGCAAGTGTGACTTTGCTGTTAGTTGTCTTCTTGTTGGTGCCACCTCATGGTGACCTATGTATAACAGAGTGAAGTGGTGGTCCTATACCGGCCTATGATGGTTGTATGTCCGAGCCTATTGTTGCAGCTATTGTTTCGTGCCTTCCAATGTAGGAGACTCATCTTCCAGGACTTTATCAGATAATGTTTTGTTGTGGTCCATAGCATTTTCATTGGTTAATTTTCAGAAGTAGATTGCCAGGCCTTTTTTCCTAATCTTTCTTAGTCTGAAAGCTGTGCTGAAATCTGTCCACCCTGGGTGACCTTGCTGGTATTTGAAGTACTGAAGGCATAGCTTCCAGACTCATACCAACAAAACCACTGCCATCAAGACGATTCTGGCTCTTAGCAACCCCACTGAGTTTCTGAGGTGGTAAATCTTTACGGAATTAGATTGTTCCATCTTCCTTCCATGGAGTGGCTGGTAGGTTTGAACCTCCGACCTTCTGGTTAGCAGACAAATGCCTTAGGCCCTATGCCACCAGCACTCCTTTCCAGCATCATAGAAACGTGCAAGTCATCACAGTACTGTAAACTGATAGACGAGTGGTGGGCCTTAGCAAGTCTCTTAACCTCAGTTTTGTTGTCTATGAAATAGAGACAATGCAGCAGCTAACTTACAGGGTTGCAGGTCAGAAAAATAAATTCGTCCACATGGAATGCTTAGGTGCCTGGCGCATCATAACTGCTCAGTAAGTGCTGCTATTCCTGGTATCTGTTCTGTTCCAGGGGGCTTGGCTTAGGACAGAAACAGAGGCAGGACTCTATTCTTTCATATAACCTCTATGCCTACCCCCTCTTTCTAACTGATGAGGACAGATGTGGCCATCTATGTTTTGGTGGAGGGGGCTGTTTCCTGGTGATGAGGCAGAACGTGGGAAGTTTGCGCACATGCAGGGCTGCAGGGGCCATGTACATCCGGAAACGTTGCCCCATAAACCTTTCATCTGCAGCCAAGTCTGTGATGGTTCTCTCTCTGAGAATGGCCTCTGGCCCTCTCCCGCCACCCACCCAGCTTGCACTGCTAGAGGAGTGGTTTTTGGAGTAGAAGCCTGGCCTTATGCCTCCCCACTCTTTCCGAGCTCCCTATATCCCACTGGGTCACATTCAGATGTTTTGACTGGGGCCTCCACACCCAGGCCCCAACCTGACCTTATTCCCCATCACCCTTTGCTCAGTGTCCGCAGAGCTCACTCTGTCCAGACTCCACACCTTAGCTTGTGCTGTTTCCCGATCTGTCTGTCCTCTCCTCCCGCTGTATTACTTAAAATGTAACTTCTCTTTTCAGACACAGCTGAAAGGCTGCACAATGGGTGGGAAGTGACAAGACAGGGATGGGGGGAGGTCCAGACAGAACTCCTCTCCTCTGGGAAAGGTGCTTGGGCCTTCACTTGGCCTGGTAGGCACTCACTTGGGCAGGTGGGCCAGAGGGGCCTGGCCACAGGGACTGCTGTTAGGGAGACAGGAAAGCTGAGTAATTAAGTGTTCTGAGTGGGATTCACTGGGTTTCAGTCCCAGCTTGCCTCTAGCTGGTGACCTTGCACAAGCTCCCAACCATTGACACCTAGTATTGACTGCCTAATTTTGTGATATTTGGTGCCCAGATTTCGTGGCACACATCTGGCAGGGTTCTGTGCCCCCATGCGCCAGGGAGCTGCTCAATGTGTACACGTTAATGGCAGACAAGGGGGTCCAGCAGGAGGTAGGGAACTGGCTGGGGAGGTAGTAGTGGCCTGAGAGTCATGTCCTACCTGGGTCGTTAGGCCACTGGAGAGTCAAGCTCCAGGCTGTTTCAGCATTTGGAGCCCTGAGGAGAGTCCATTCCATGCTGAGGGTCCTGAATGAGGCTGTTTTCAGAAGACTCATGTTCGAATCCCAGGCCCACCTCTCACCAGCTCAGGGGTCTTGAACAAGCGACCTTGCCTCCCTGTGCCACAGTTTACGAATCTGAAAAATGTGCGCAGGGCTCTCTCAGGGCTGAGGAGAGGTTAAGCGAGAGGTGGGGAGAGTGGGAAAGCGCTGGGGAAACAAAGGGCGATTGTAGCTGGTGCTACTCTCACCCACACACTGTGGCCCTGGGGAGATGACGCAGGGAAGGTTGCTCCCGTGACAGTTTCCACCATTGAAGAGGAGAGCAGCAGGGAGGAGCACTGAATTCCCTCTAGGAAACAGGAAGTCCACACTGCCCAGGTCACCGCCCCGCCACAGGAAACAGACGACCCCTTCCTCTCATATCCAACCCCCACTGCCCCGGCTCCAGGAAGGGACTTGCTGTCTGGTCAACAGCCCAGCCCAGCTTCTGAGAGCAAGTCTTAGAGCCACTGGGGCCAGAAAGCATCTAGTCCTGCCCCTCATTTTACATGATGGGCTACTGAGCCCCAGAGAGGGCAAAGGACTATCCCAGGTCACACAGCACATAGAGGCAGTCAGAAGTAGATTGCAGAATGCATGGACTCTTAGAAAGGAGCTCTGGCAGTGCTATAAGGTAATCAGAAGACTGGCAGTTCAAACCAACCAGCGGCTCTGCAGAAGGAAGATGGGGCAATCTACTTGTGTAAAGATTTACAGCTTCAGAAACCTGATGGAGGTTACTATGAGTCAGAATCAACTTGATGGCAATAGGTTTGGGTTTGGTTTGGACTCTTAGAAGCTCACCAGCAGAAGCAGCAGCAGCATTGCAAATGGATATTGATCTCTGACTTTCTGTCAGACACTCTTCTGAGTCCTTTACACATCACAGCTTGTTCAATCCTCACAGCCCTATGAGGTAAGCTCCTAGTTGGCAGACAAATAAACTGAGGCACTGAGCTATTAAATAACCCAACCCCTGGTCATACAGCTGGTAGGCAGTGCAGTCAGGATTAAACACCCAAGCAGTCAGAGCTGATAAAGTCCTATAATATCTGGCCCATTTCTCCCAATTTGAAATGGGGAAGTTGAGACCCACAGTGGGGAAGGGACCTGCCCAAAGCCATACAACACATTAATGGCAGGCTAGGATTGGACCCAAGCCTCCTTTGGCCCCACAGTTAGATGCCTACCATCCTCCTCTTGTCATAGAACCTAGGCTTTATGTGTCCATATTAAGAAACAAAGCTATTTTCCCGTTCTTCCTAGTATATTGGGCTGCCATGTGACATAATTCCAGCCCATGAAATCAAAGCAGGTGCACTGGGTGGGGCTTGTAGAAAAGTCTTTAAAGGGAAATCACTCAACTGGCATGGGCTTTTAATTCTTTGTTTCTTCCTGCCTACAACAGATAAGACACTGGGGCTGGAGCAGCCATTTTATGATCTTGAGGCCACAAGTCTAAGGATGTCACAAGCTGAGGATGGCTGAGCAGGGAGGGAAGGAGTCCTATGGCATTGGGGTGCATCTCTCTCAGCCTGGGTCTGCCTTCTTCTAGACTTCTTGTTAGATGGGAATAAAAACATCCCTTTCAGTGTAAGCCCAGCTCAGCTTTTTTTTTTTTTTTTTTTTAAATTAAAAAGAAAAAAATTATCACTTGGCAACTAAATGTAGGTCTGACTTATTGGTGTCTAGAATCTCTCAGTGCTAAATTCTAGTTAAATGGGTGTTGGACGGTCTCTGAGGAACCATTTAGTTTAGTGATTTTCAAATTCTGTATTTCATCTGCACTTTTTAGGGCTTTCAAAACCCTTGATTCACACACACACACACACACACACACACACAGGAGTCCCTGGTGGCACAAGCAGTTAAGCACTTGATTACTAGCCAAAAAGTTGGTGGTTCAAACCCACTCAGATATATCTTGGAAGACAGGCCTCTGCTTCTGAAAAGTCACAACCTTGAAAACTCTATGGAGCAGTTCTACTCTGCATACATGGCATTGCATGAGTTAGTATTGGGCAACTAACAACAATGACAACACACACATATGTATTTGACTTAATGGAATACATATATGAGTATATATATATTCTTATGTATATAAACCAAACGTACTGCCCTTGAGTCAATTATGACTCATAGCGACCCCCAATGGGTTTCTAAGGCAGTAAATCTTCATAGAAGTAGATTGCTCCATTTTTCTTCCTCAGAGGAGCTGGTGGGTTTGAACCACCAACGTTTTGGTTAGTAGTCTAATGCATTAGGCACTGCGCCACCAGAGCTCCTACACACACACACACACACACACATATATATATACACCATTCCCTAGAGAAGGATGTCATGCTTGGTAAGGTGGAGGGTCCACGAAAGAGGGGAAGACCTTTGATGGGATGGATGGACACGGTGGCT
>NW_006922020.1:1422169-1423004 GCF_000298275.1 Orycteropus afer afer
GGGCTCAAGTATAGCAAAGATCGTGGAGCTGGCGCGGGATCGGGCGGTGTTTCGTTCTGCTGTGCATGGGGTCGCTATAAGTCGGAAGTGACTCGACAGCACCTAACAACAACAACACATATATATATACATACATATATATGTGTGTGTGTGTGTATATATATACACACACACTCATAGTAGTGATACTGCCTTGGAAACCCAAGGAGGGGTCGCCATGAGTCGGGTCTGACTCGACGGCACATAACAACAACAACATAGGAGAGCAGGAGGGGAGAGGGAGAGGGAGAGGAGGAGAGGGGAAAAGGAGAGATGGGAAGAGGGGGATGGGGGAGAGGGGGAGAGTGTCATGCTGTCAGAAGGACCAGTCTCTAGAGAAGGCTATCTTGCTTGGTAAAGTGGAGAATTAGCAAAATAGGAAGACTTTCAAAGAGGTGAATTAATTCAATGGCTGCAACAATGGGTTCAAGCATGGCAATGATTGTGAGGAAGGTGCAGGACCAGGCAGTGTTTTGTTCTGTTGCACACAGGGTGCCTATGAGTCAGAGCTGACTCAGCAGTGCCTAACAACAACAGCAACTGTATGAATATGTGCATGTGTGTATATATATGTACATATATATGTTGTTGTTATGTGCCATTGAGTCATCTCTGACTCATAGCGACCCCTCCTTGGGTTTCTGAGGTGGTATCACTATGGAAGTAGATTGCCCAACCTTCCTTTCGAGGAGTGGCCGGTGGGTTTGAACCTCCAGCCTTCTGATTAGCAGTCAAATGCCTTAGGCGCCACACCACCAGAGCTCCCATATATATGTGTGTGTGTGTGTGTGTGTGT
>NW_006922020.1:1423104-1425167 GCF_000298275.1 Orycteropus afer afer
AAGGAGCTCTGGTAGCTTAGTGCCTAAGGCACTTGACTGCTAACCAGAGGCTGGAGGTTCAAACCCACCAGCCACTCCTCGGAAGGAAGATGGGACAATCTACTTCTGTAGTGATACCACCTTGGAAACCCAAGGAGGGGTCGCTATGAGTCGGGTCCAACTCGACGGCACATAACAACAACAACATATATATGTATATATATGTGTGTGTGTGTATATATATATATACGTATATATATATATGTATGTATATATATATATATACACACATATATATATATACACACACACATACACATGTACATATATATACTTTCAATTTTCCATGTAGTGCCTAAGGCACTTGACTACTAACCAGAAGGCTGGCAGTTCAAACCCACTAGCCACTCCATGGAAGGGAGACTGGGCAATCTACTTCTATAAAAATTTACCACCTTGGAAACCCAATGAGGATTGCTGTGAGTCAGCATCAACTTGATGGCAGAGTTTGTTTTTTTTAATTGTTATGATGATTATTATTTTTTATGAGAGAACCCATCCCTTTGCTTAAAAGAGAACAAACAGCTCTGCTTTTCTGTTGTTAAAAAAGAAGTGCAAAACCCACTATCTTGCCAATCTATTATATATATTTAAAGGTGGGGAAACTGAGTCCAGAAAGACAAAGGTTGAGCCAAAGTGGGAAAGCAGAAGAGGGGACAAAGGTCCATAGAGCCTCAGAATGTGGGAGGGGCATGTGAGGAGGGAGGGCTCCACTCTGGTAGTAACTGCCCTGTGAATGCAGGTGAAGACAGCAGAGTGCAGCTGAGGCACAGCCGCACCTGGAGAGAGATTCACCATGACTGAGCTGCAGTATGGGGCAGGATGCAATGCAGGGCAGCAGCCTGAGCCTGGGACGCGGAGTCCATTCATTCCCTTAACACCACCTTATGCACACCCACTATGCTCTCGATCCTGGGCTCGGGGATGGGGATGTATTGGTGAGCAAGATACACATGAATCCTATGGCAGAGAACGTCTGGAAGTGTCCAGACACAGGATGCTCAGTAGATGAAAGCTCCCAGCTGCTACCTGTTTCAGTTTCTTTTATGGATAAAATTGTGTCCTTCCAAACTATGGGTAATAATCCTAACCCCTATACCTGTGGATGGAATCCCATCTGGGAACAGTTTTTCTCGTTAATGAGGCCATATGAGCATAGCATGTGTCTTTGGGATATAAAAAAGCAGATTGACAGAGACAAGCAATCACAAAAGGTAGATGCCACATGGAGATCACCAAGGATCCAAGGGACGCCGAGAAGAACACTAGAGGGGCCGAGACAAGGATGTCCCCCAGAGCAGACAGAGAGCCTTCCTCTAGAGTCAGTGCTCTGAATTTGTACTTCTAGCTTCCTAAATTGTGAGAAAATAAATTTCTGTTCCTTGAAGCCTCCCACTTGTGGTATTTCTGCTATAGCAGCATTAAGAAAGTAATGCGTTTTCCTAGGGCTGCTGTAACAAAATACCACAAATCGAGTGGCTTAAAACAATAGAAATTTATGGTATCACAGCTCTGGAACCTAGGAGTGGGAAACCAAGGTGCCAGCAGGGCCCTGTTCTGTGCAGGATCTAGGCTCCTCGTGGCTCCTGGCAGCCCTTGGCTTGTACACACATCATTGCAATCTCTGCCTTTGTCTTCATGTGGTGGTTTCCCTCTGCGTCTCCCTGTCTGTCTGTTCTGTTTTTATAAGGACATAACTCATATTGGAATAAGACCCACCTAATTCCAGTATGACTTCAATATTTAACTAATAAAAACCAAAGAAACCAAACCCACTGGTATAGAATCAATTCCAACTTACAATGACCTCAATAGGATTTTTAAGGCTATAAATCTTTATGGAAGTAGACTGCCTCATCTTCCACTCACAGAGCAGCTGGTGGGTTTGAGCCACAGACTTTCTGGTTAGCAGCCAAATACCTTACCTATTGCACTGCTCTGGTAGCATAGTGCCTAAGGCACTTGACTGCTAACCAGAAGGCTGGCGGTTCAAACCCACCAGCCACTCCTCAGAAGGAAGATGG
>NW_006922020.1:1425642-1427025 GCF_000298275.1 Orycteropus afer afer
TTGAACCGCCAGCCTTCTGGTTAGCAGTCAAGTGCCTTAGGCACTATGCTACCAGAGCTCCCACAGAGCTCCTTAGCATCTCCAAATACCCATTTCCAAACAAAGCTACGTTCATAGGTGTGGGGATAAGAATTTCAACATTATCTTTTGAGGGCATACAATTCAACCCACAACACCTCTTGCCCAATGGAGACATATTATGGGAACGTCCTTTGACTGCCCATCAGGGGATGTGGGCTCCAGTTCCCGCTCTGCCACTGCTTTGTTGTGAGGTCTGAGACAAGTTTTTGACTTCTTTGGGCTTCCAAATGGGCAAAGGAAGGGGGTAGTGAGATTCTTTTCCAGGACTCTTTTTACTCTGCCATCAGGGAGTCTGGTGTAACAGGAATGATACATTTTTTAATGTACCTGTGCTTTTCTGAATTGCTTTTATGTGACTCTCTTCCTTTTCAGCCAGAGGCATCCAGGGTCTTATAGAGGAATAGGATTGGGGATCAGGAGTACAAAAGGAAAGAATTGATGTTCAGCTTTGACTAAATAGGATCCTGCAGTCCTTAGCCAGATAATGGTCTTGAAAGCCAGGCTTTGTTGAGAGAGGCAGAAAGATTTTCTAAATCCCCAAAGTCCTCTTAGCACATCAAGAGTCCAGCTGGGCTGACTCTGAGATCACAGGAGAGTGTGGAGAGGATGAAGATGATGAAGAGCGGGAAATTCTTGCTTGATAAGAAGAGGATGTGGAGGGTCTGCCATCATAGAAGGGGGTGACAAGGATCCTGATGAGGCATGACAAGGGTGAGGACATGGCCTGGGCTGCAAGGAGACACACACAGACCTGCTCTTTTGGGCATTAGCCTACAGTAGGGGTGAGACCACATATTCTAGAAACCCCAGGTAGGTTGAGACAGGGTCCTAGACCATTAGTACTAGTGTTCCAATTCACCACTTATCTAACATGGGGGATGGGTGGGGCTGTGGGGAGGAAAGATGACATTGGTAGAGGAGGTGTCCAGTTATATGAGGTTGTCCTAACGACTGCTGGGTCTCATGACCTGCATGGGGTGCACAACCAAAACCGAAACCAAAGGCAAACTCGTTGCCATCAAGTGGATTTCGACTCATGGCGTCTTCATGCGTGCCAGAGTAGAGCTGTGTGTGCTGCATGGGGTTTTCAATGACTGACTTTTCAGAACTAGATCTCCAAGCCTTTCTTCTGAGGTGCCTCATGGTAGACTCAAACCACCAACCTTTGAGTTTAGCAGCCCAGCATGTTAACTGTTTGCATCACCCAGGGCTTCCAGACTGAATTCACGGAGTCAGCAAGGCCGAGCTCTCTCCAAAGTCTCCAGGGGAAGATTCTTTCTAGTCTTTCTTGGGTTTTGGTAG
>NW_006922020.1:1427160-1433830 GCF_000298275.1 Orycteropus afer afer
ACTCGACGGCACATAACAACAACAACAACAGTAGTTGCTTGGCTTATAGCATAACTCCAGTATCCTCTGTCTTCACATGGCCCTCTTTCCTCTCTGTTTCTCTGTGGGTCTCTTCTCTTTTATAAGGACACCATTCGTATTGGGTTAGGATCCACTCTCCTCTTGTATGATCTCATGCTAACTGATAACATCTTAAAAGATAACATCTTAAAAGACACTATTTCCAAACAAGGTCACATTCACAGATAAGGGAGGGGGTTGAAGTAGTAGTGGTAGAGCCCACAATTTAATCCATAACAGGGGAGAAACCCTAAAACATTGAGCATTTACCCCAAGGCAACTGAATTAACCTCAGAAAGTCCATAATAATCTGTAAAGGACATGGTCATATTTAATTGGACTTGCCAACCAAGAGGCCATCTTTTCCTCCTCTGCCATCAGTGGGATGGGGGTTTGAGCATGATGTGAGATCAGTTGTAAGAAATACGGGAAAGCTACATTCACTTCTCCTTTGTGCATATGAGTTACAATGTGTAAATTTGAGTTCGTTATTCAAAGAGAAAGGCCTGCCCATCTTTGCATTTGTCCTTCTCTCCTTTCTGGTCAGGCTTTGCTTATTTGTTGTGTGGATGGAGATTGGCAGTGGGCACATACATGATGTCCACCCAGTCCTTTAGGAAGCTGTTGTTGTTACATGCCATTGAGTTGGACCCCACTCATAGAGACACCTCCTTGGGTTTCCGAGGCAGTATCACTATGGAAGTAGATTGCCCCATCTTCCTTCCAAGGAGTGGCTGGTGGGTTTGAACCGCCAGCCTTCTGGTTAGCAGTCAAGTGCCTTAGGCACATTGCCATATATATTGTCTTATTTGATAGCATTAAGGATGTGGTTGTTGTTGTTAGGTGCTGTTGAGTCAGCTCCAACTCATAGTGACCCCCTGTACCACAGAATGAAACACTGCCTGGTCCTGCACCAGCCTCACAGTCCTTGCCATACCTGAGCCCATCATTGCAGCCACTGTGTCAGTCCATCTCATTGAGGGTCTTCATCTTTTTCACTGACCTTCCACTTTACCAAGCATGATATCCTCCTCCAGGGAATAGTACTTTCTGACTACATGACCAAAGTAGGTGAGACAAAGTCTGACCATTCTCTCTTCCAAGGAGCATTCTGGCTGCATTTCTTCCAGGATAGATTTGTTCATTCTTCTGGCAGTCCATGGTAATTTCAGTGTTAGTTGCCTACACCACAACTTTAAAGCATCAATGCTTTTTTGGTCTTCCTTATTCATTTTCCAGCTTTCACATGCATATGAGGTGATTGAAAACACCAAGGGGTGGGCTACCACACCTGGTTGTTGTTGCTGTTGTTATGTGCCATTGAGTCAGACCCGACTCATAGTAACCCCTCTTTGAGTTTCCGAGGCAGTATCACTATGGAAATAGATTGCCCAACCTTCCTTCCCAGGAGTGCTGGTGGGTATGAACTGCCAGCCTTCTGATTAGCAGTCAAGTGCCTTAGGCACTGTGCTACCGGAGCTCCTAGGCACACCTTAGTCTTTAAAAAGACATCTTTGGTCTTCAGCACTTTAAAGAGGTCTTTTGCAGCACATTTGTCCACTGTAGTATGTTGTCTGATTTTTTTTCACTGCTGCTTCCATTGATGTTGATTGTGGATCCAAGTAATATGAAATCTTTGACAACTTCAATTTTTTTTCCATTTATAGTGATGCTGCTTATTGGTCCATTTGTGAGGATCTTTGTTTTCTTTATGTTAAGGTGTAATCCATACTGCAGAATGTTGTTTTTAATCTTCACCAGTAAGTGTTTCAAGTCATCTTCACTTCAGCAAGCAAGGTTGTGTCATCAGCATATCACAGGTTGTTAATGAGTCTTTCTCCAATCCTGATGCCATGTCTTCTTCATATAGTCTAGCTTCTTAGATTATTTGCTCAGCATACAGATTGAATAAGTATGGCAAAAGGATACAACCTTGACACACACCTTTCCTAATTTTAAACCATGGAGTATTCCCTTGTTTTGTTTGAATGACAGCCTCCTGGTCTAATATATACAAGGTTCCTCATGAGTGCAATTAAGTGTCCTGGAATTCCCATTCTTCTCAAAGTTATCCATATTTGTTATGATCCACACTCCAAATAAGGACGACCATCCTTATTTGGAGCAACTGAGGCCTAGGAGCAATTTATCCAAGGTCACACAGCAAATTTTTAACAGAGCTGCGATTTGAATTTGGATTCTCAGATTCCAAGTTGTTTGCTTCTCACTTGTACTGGTGCTCTGGGGAGCACCATGACCATGTAATTGATGATGGTGGTTTCAAGGCCATGAGCTACTTGGGGACACTACTGACATGTGACAGGAAGCATCCACAGTGATTAATCAGGGGCTACATGGGCAATAATGACTGCCGGCTTCCAGGCACGTCAGTACCATGGCTTCTAAGCCATCTCCCTTCCTACAGAGCATGGGGAGGCCCAGAGGAAAAGCCCCAAATACTCCTGGCAAAATGATGGGCAAGGAAGCATCATGCATCTTACTCCAGTTAAGACATTAGAAGAAAAGAGAGTCTAATTGTCCTGCAATTACATTTATTTATCAAATTCAGAATGAAGTGAGATTATGAAAGTGTCTCAGGAGAGCTGTTTGAGAGTTGGGTATGGTCCAGGCTCTGTCTGCATACCAGCCACTGGAGGAGGAGCAGCCACCCTGGTTGAGCATCTGAGGAGGGCCTTCCAGGCTCTGTAGATGAGCAGGATCTTGGGAAAGTACACAGGGTGAGGTTTGGCTCCATTTCCGCTGCTAGTTTTCAGGGGACTTTGAATCTGTCGCCTCTCTTTCTGGGACTCAGCTTCTTCCCATGGAAAATCAGAAGAGATTTCTGCCTTGGGGAAAGATCCCTTCACAGTGAAGGGAAAGGGAATCTAGGCTCTCACACATCTATCCTGTGCTTGGCTCTGTGCTGAAACTTTTTACAGGTGCTGTGAAATTCTTTTCATATGGCACAAATGAAATATCATTATATCCTTGAAATAGGCCTTGGTTAAAGTGCTCCTTCTTCCAGGAAGCCCTTCTGGAGCCTTCAGGTCGGGTCAGATGACCCTATACCTCTGCTCCCTACTCCGTGGTATTAACTCCTGTTGGGGTCTTTATTCTTCTGGGGGATAAACTGTCCACCTCTTCACCTAAACTGTGACCTCTTCCAAGGCCAAGATCAGTTCTGACTCATGTAGGTATTGCCAGCACCTGGGACAGAACCTTGAGTAGTTTCTCCATAAATGTTTGTTGAATGAATAAATGTCAAGGTAAGGAAACAAAGACTTATGAGGGTTCAATAACTTGCCCAAGGACACAAGTTAATAATTCTCAGAGCCAGGAATCAATCTGTTTGACTGAGAGCATCAAAGTGATAAGGGGATAGAGTTCAAGTGCTTTGAGGCAGATATAGGACCAAGGATAAGCTGAAGACATTGCTATTATCACTGCATGGTTTCATGAAGCATCCATAAGACCACTTGGATGAATCAGAATAAATGTTCAGTGAATGAAAGAATGGATGAACTGATTATGTGCCAGGCACCATTTTAGACCTGACAATGTAAAGATCAATACAACATGATCTCTCATTTCAAGGAATGCCAAGCCTAGTGATGAGAGGCAGATCTGGAAAGACAGCTTGACATGAGCAGTAAGTGCAAAATTTCAAGGACCTGCATGGGGTCTGACTCATCTTGGGAACCAGGAAAGCGTTCCTGGAATACTTGACATGGGTGATTCTTAAAGGATGAGGGGACAGAACAGGGTGTATAGATCAGCTACAGAGGACAATCAGTCTATGCACGACATGGAGGTGAGAAAGCTGGGTTCTATGACTACTGTAGATGGTACAGCCTGCTGGAGCCCAAGGTGAGTGCGGACAGTGTGAGAGGCAAGAAGATAGGTCATGAAGGATTTATGCATTGAGGAAAGAGGCATGGAGGAATGGAGCACAGTGGCTGTCTCAGGGCTCAGGCAAGGGTCCAAGTGGGAATTGGAGTTAGAGTGCTGGCATCATTTGTCTCTGTCCAGATGGGCTCTGAATGCTGTACGAAGTGAGGTTGCAGCCCTGGGTTGGCCTATGTCCATCCTGCTGAGCTCACCACCTCCACTCTGTCTGCTCGGAACCTGCAGGCTCCTGAGACTCTGGGCTGCCTCCATACCCTGCCAGATCCAGTGGCATGGGAAAGGAGGACACACTCACTCGTCTATGCCAAGGACTTTGGAAGAAAGTTACCTGGCCAACTAACTGGAAGAGATCCATATTTGTGCCCATGACAAAGAAAAAGGATCCAACAGAATGTGGAAATTATTGAACAATATAATTCATGGCATATGTAAGTAAAATTTTGCTAAAGATAATTCAAAAACATTTGCAGCAGCACATCAACAAGGAACTCCCAGCAGTTCAAGCTAGATTCAGAAGACAATAGGGTTTGAGGGATATCATTGCTGATGTCAGATGGATCTTGGCTCAAAGCAGAGGATACAACAATGATGTTTACCTGTGTTTTATTGACTATGCAAAGACATTTGACTAGTACATAACAAATTATGGACAACACTGTGAAGAAAGAGAATTCCAGAACATTTAACTGTGCTCATGCAGTACCTGTGTGTAGACCAAGAGGTAGCCATTTGAACAGATCAAGGGGATACGGCATGATTTAAAATCAGGAAAGGTGTACATCAAGGTTGTATCCTTTCACTATACTTATTCAATCTGTATACTGAGCAAATAATCTCCGAAGTTGGACTACATGAAAAGAACATGGTAGGAGGACTGGAGGAAGACTCGTTAACAACTTGTGATATGCAGATGACACAACCTTGCTTGCTGAAAGTGGAGAAGACTTGAGCACTTACTGATGAAGATCAAAGACTATATAGCCTGTGGTATGGATTTGTGGTGGTTATGTTTGTGTGTCAAAGTGGCTGGGTCTTGTTGAGTGGCTGGGCAGCTGGCGGTAATTGTTCCCCATGATGAGACTGACAATCAACTCCATGGTGGGATCTACCACAAGCAGCTGAGTAGCTGCCTTTGGGTATGTGGTCTGCTTCCCATATATAAGAAACAGCCAGCCTGCCATGCTCTGCCGACCTTTGGACTTAAAATGAACTTGAATTAATGGCCTGCCATGTAGTTTGGTAACATTGGGACTGTGCCTTTTTATTTGTCATCCTTGGGCTTGTCAGCCTCAGCAGCCAGTAGCTGTCTGAGTGAAGAAATGCCTCTAGCTCCAGTGGGCTGGGAGCAGGAGGCAGAGCTGGACTCCAAAGTTGAGGGGCTTTCACCCAGCCCCTAGGGCCTGGCATTTTGAACTTGGACTTAAAGCCTCCAAACTGTTGAAGAATAAACTCCTGTTTGTTAAGGCCATCCCATTGGTGGTATATTCTTGTCAGAGCAGTACTAGGTAACCAGAACAGGATTACACCTCAACATAAAAAAAACAAAGATTCTCACAACTGGACCAAAAAAACAACATCATGATAAATGGAGATAAAATTCAAGTTGTAAAGGCTTTCATTTTACTTGGATCCATAATCAGTGCCCATGCAAATAGCAATGAAGAAATCAGACATGTTGCACTGGGAAAATCTGCTACAAAAGACCTTTGTAAAGTGTTAAAGGGCAAAGATGTCGCTTTGAAGATTAAGGTGCACTTGACTCAAGCCACAGTATTCTCTTTCAGTCACTTCATATGCATGCAAAAGCTGGACAATGAATAAAGAAGACTGAGAAAGAATTTATACCTTTGAATTATGGTGCTGCAAGCTCTCCGGCAAGATTGGTGGACTAGGCAGAAAGACTGCACAGACCCTCTTCAACAAGAAAATGGAAACCAATTAACACAGACACAGAAGATAATCCTGGACCTCTGAGCCTTGAAGAGAAAAATGTAGAAGTGGACTAAACCCCAACTAGCAGAAGAATTTGCATGAAAATACAAAAAAAGGAGACATTCGGAGCTGCACTCTGGCAGCGATTTTGAGCGATCCTGATGGCACAGACAGCTTGGAGATTCCCGAGTGGTGGTAGGACCTAAGAATTAACCTAAAAATCAGCACTGCTAGCCAGGGACTGCACGGAGAACTATGCATGGTGGCTGGGGAATAAACAGAGAAGGTGAAGAGAAAGGCAGGCTGAGCTGTGGACTTTTGCCAGTCTGGAGATGCTGCCATTTTGAAGGTTTAAAAGCAGCTTGACTATTTTGGATATTTAAAGAGACAGCATTCTCACAGATTCCTGGGGCTTAAGAACATGTTCTGCTTTCCAGCAACTCCAAGGTCACTCCATACCCGTAAGACTGAAAATGTACGACATTCCCCTTGTTACTCTTATACCCCACACCTGCTTGGTGAATGGAGGTGTGGCCATCCCCCACTCCCACTTACCTTCTGGGCCCACAGGAACTCCATCACAGTCTGTGTACTCAGACGGAGACTACCCTGCCCTGTCCTCCACTGATTTTTTTCCTCTTTTTTATTTTTTCTTTTTTCTGGGGATTAGTTTGCTTGTATTTGTCTGTTTTAAAACAACTATTATTAATAATACTTTTGTCTTTTTAGTATTATTCTTAATCTTCCCCTTCCAGGTCCTAGTTTTCAGCAT
>NW_006922020.1:1435071-1454168 GCF_000298275.1 Orycteropus afer afer
AATAAGCTCTGATTTCTCAGCAGAAACCATGCAAGCGAGAAGGCAATGGGATGGTATATATAAAACCATGAAAGAGAAAAATTTTCAACCAAGAATAATATACCCGGCAAAATTGTCCCTGAATTATGGTGTTGGCAAAGAATATTGACTATACCATGGACTTCCAGAAGAATGAACAGATGTGTCTTGGAAGAAGTACAGCTAAAATGCTCCTTAGAAGCAAGGATAGCAAGACTTGGTGTCCCATACTTTGGACATGTCATCAGGAGGGACCAGTGTCCCTGGAGAAGGGCATCAGGCTTAGTAAAGCAGAGGGTCAGTGAAAAAGAGGAAGACCTCCAACAAGGTGAGTTTACACAGTGGCTGCAACAATGGGCTCAAACACAGCAAGACTGGGAAGATGACGCAGGACTGTACTGTTGTACATGGGGTTGCCATGTGTCAGAACTGACTCAATGGTGCCTAACAATAACAATCAAGGTTTACTGTCTCCTCTATTCCTCCTTATGGCTAGCTGCAAGAAGCAATACCTTGAGACAGCTTTGCACAGCAGGATGGATGAATGGGGTATAGGCAGACCATCTAACCTGGGGGGGCCTTTGCATTCACGTGTTGGCTGCTGCCTGGTCACAGCGTATGCATGCCTAGCTATGACTGAGCTGGCTAAAGGAAGAACTCAGGAAGACTCACAATTGTTAAGGAATTCCTGGGGGCTAGGCAAGGTGCTGGGTGCATTCAAACATCATCTCTTTGCATCCTTATAGCAGCCCTGAAAGGTAGACACTGTTATGCCCCATTTTAGGTGAAAAGGCTAATGTTCATAGATGTATTAAGGTGCTGGCCCATGCCCTTATCAGGGCAGGGTGAGGATTTAGGCCCTAGACTGGCTGAGTCCTTTATACTAGGCTGCCTTCTAAACTCTTCTGAGATTTTTATATAGGATAAGGCCTTGTACCAAAAGAGTCAGGTGGGCATCAACCCTGACAGCCAGGGGATAGACACTGAAGGCTGGCTCTGACAGGTGAGGCCAGGACACACAAAGGAGGAAGCTACATGAAAGCCTAGAGTAAATTTTTGGAGAAGCTTGATTCTCCTCAGCTAGTTCTGACCTTGGATACCTTAGAGTGAGATAATACTACTATTGACGATCTGTTATATTTCAGCCTATGTACGCATACATTCACCCAGCCAGCCATCCTCCACATATTTTCCATCCATCCATTCATCCATCCATCCTTTATCCTCACTCCCATGCACATCTCTCCATCCAGCCCACAGGTCCAACTACTCACTCTCTCTGGGTAGCTGGCTGTGGTCAAGAAGGGACTACAAACTTGTCCCTTGTCAGCTCTACTATATACCTGGGAATTCTTACAGAACATAGCAATACATTTGTAGAAACATTGTCTGCCAACCCTATCCATCCATCCATCCATCCATCCATCCATTTGTATCAGGAGCTTTTAACTGCAAGTAATAGAAACCCAAATAAAAATATTTAAACAATAATAAAAATGTATTATGTCATATAAGAATGAATCTCTTTTTTTAATGTTAATACTTTTTTTTTTTTAGTTGTGATTTGGGTGAAAGTTTACAGAGCAAATTCACTTTCCATGCAGCAGTTCACATGCCCTTTGTCTCGTGGAATTAACTACAATTTACCACAATGCAACAGCTCTCCTCTCACTTCCTCCTGATAGGTACCTCTTCCCTGTGTCCTTCCCTCCATGCACTCCTGCTCCTGGAGCTGTCTCCCTGTGCATACACAGCCCTTCTATTCTCCCATGATTGTTCTCTCCAGGGAGTGTATCTACCTAGTGTAAATGTTCAGCTCATATGCCTGTCTTTTGTTTGGCTGGAAGCCACAGGAGTGGGTTCAATTCCAGACCTAAAGGGCAGCTAGGGGCCATAGTCTCAGTGGTTCCACCAGGCTCTATCAGACTAGCAAACCTGGTCCCTCCCCTTTTTTTTCCCAAATGATTTTGAATTTTGTTCCACATTGTTCTCCCACTCTATCCAGGATCTCCTACATAGATCCCCCTCAAGTGATTGACAGTGTGGCCAGGCACCATCTACTTTTGGTCTCATAGTCATATAGGCTGAGGATCACATGGTGTACCAGTCACTTGGACTAATTATTTCCATGAATCTTTGCTTTTCTTATTCTTCTTTGCTGTGAATGAGGAGAGACCCATCGTTGCATCTATATGACCGCTTGCAAGCTTTTAAGATCCCTGTCGCTACTCGCCAAGGTAGGATGTGGAACAATGTTTTGTGTAGTATGTTATGCCAATTGAGCTTGATGTTCCCTGTGACTATGGTCCTGAGCCCACAGGTCTAACTACTCACTCCCTCTGGGTAGCTGGCTGTGGTCAAGAAGGGACTACAACTTTGTCCCTTGTCATCTCTACTATATACCTGGGAATTCTTACAGA
The DNA here is from genome assembly GCF_000298275.1 of Orycteropus afer afer. Classification (NCBI taxonomy): domain Eukaryota; kingdom Metazoa; phylum Chordata; class Mammalia; order Tubulidentata; family Orycteropodidae; genus Orycteropus; species Orycteropus afer. The sequence goes on from NW_006922020.1 coordinate 1,437,510, forward strand.
ACATAGCAATACACTTGTAGAAACATTGTCTGCCAACCCTATACATGGTCTTGGGCACACTCCTCCCTGCATAGACATATCTAACAGTTCAGCCTGTCCACCCATCTATCCACCCATATATTCATGTCTGCCTTCACTGACAACACAGTACTGTATGTGCAAAAGGGTTCATCTATAACAATTAATCTTAAGTCAGCTGACTTTAAGCATTGGTTAATGTAGTGGTTCAATGACAAGCTTTGAGGACCCACACTCAGACAGTGTTTTTGCTCTGTGATCTTCAGAGTGTCAGGCTTTTGTCTATCTTAAGTCCTTGTTGTTGCAAGGTGGCCGCAGTATCTCTAAGAATTTCTTTCTTACACATCAGCCTTTAAAGGCCAGAAGAGAGAATTTAGTTTCTTTGTATTCCTTTTATGAAGAGTACTTTCCTGGAAAGCCCCCAATAGACTTCCTCCTCACAACCCCTGGGTCAGAATTGCATCACATTGCTATTCCTAAACAACTCTCTGGCAAATGAGAAGGTAGCATCATGATGGTCTTAGACTAAACAAGATGTGTTGCTTGGGACCAAGTACAGGGTCCAGTCTCTTCCTAAGTCCATGGCTGCTAGAGACTTAAATAAGATTGGGATTTATTTAGCAAAGAGGAGGATAGGGGAAGAAGGGGGTTGCTGTTGAGTAGGCAAATGTGTCAGCCACACCGTCCATCTTCCCATTCACTCACCATCCATGCGGTGATCCATCCATCCACGTATCCCTTGTTTATCCATCCACACATCCACTCATCTATCAAACATTTATTGATGCCCACTGTGAGCCAGGCCCTATGCATCCCATCTGGTGGGAAGGCACAAGAAAAAGATCTCGTTAGGGAGAAATATGGAGTTTCCCATAATACCCCTGATAATAGCTTTATTTAGTCACAGTAAGAATAATATCTGAGGATCGTGCTGTGCATTGCAGTTTGCAAAGATCTCCCAGGACCACTCCTTCATTCCACACACGTTTGTGCAGCATCTGCTACATGCCAAGCATGGCTTTTTAGTTTTACAAAGTGCTCTTTCCTACATTTGTCAGGAAGAGCCCTCCAAAGTTAGAGAGTGAATGTTTTCCACAGATGGGAATGAAGCATCTCTTGGGCTTTTCTGGGAGCCAAGGGCACAGCGTCCTCTGGAGGGAAGGTTATTGGCAGACTTTTCTGGGGTGAGGGAGAAAGTGGTTTCCAGAGACAGGGCAGAACCTTTCTAGAGCCATTTTCCAGAGCTTGTGGTGCCTGACAATTACTGGCATGTTCAAGTCCATTGTTGCACCTATTGTGTTAATCCATCTCACCCAGGGTCTCCTTCATTCTTTTTGGGCCTCTGCTTTACTATACATGATGTCATCTTCCAGCAATTTATCAGAGCTAGGTATGGGCTTTCACAATCCACAGACAGGGTGTTTTATCAGCTAGGTATGATGGGAGTGGCACTTTTCTCAGCACAAAGGAGCCATCTCCACTAGAACTAAGGGCACATGTTTTTTCTCTGATAAACCTCAGCAGTGTCCTGGGCTAGCCTCTAGGGACCATGAGGTTGGTAGAGGTAAAATTGTCCTTGACACAGACTCTCTATTTTAGTTAGGCCCACTTCTCCCCCAGCTCCTCACCCCCTGATATACACAGAGCCTATTACTGTTCAGTACAACCTCTCAGGGCCTCCAAATTCATTGATATCCCCCTAAAACTCGTCATCCTGTATTCCATCTCCTGGGCTCTCTCTGCTCAGACAGATGGTGGCTGTGTGGCTATAGTAACAACTATTCCCGTTCATTTGTCAGCCCTAGAAAATAGGCCTCATTTCTCAGGTGATCAAATTATAGGCCAGATAGACAAATAGCTAGCTAGCTAGCTGCTGTCAAGTTGGCTCCAACTCACAGTGACCTTATATACAACAGAATGAGATGTTGCCCAGTTCTGTGTCATCCTCACAATTGCTGGGATATTTAAGTTCCTTGTTGTAGCTACTGTGCTAATCCATCTTACCAAGGGTCTCCCTCATCTTGGTTGACCCTCTACTTTATTACACATAATGTTGTCCTCCAGTAATTGATTCCTCCTGATGACATGTCCAAAGCAAGGATGTGCCCAACGACAATGTTCTGTGGAGATCCATTAGGTTTTCATTGGCTAATTTTCAGAAGTACGTCACCAGCCACTTTCTTCCTGGTTTATATTAATCTGGAAGTCCCACTCAGACTTCTCCACCATGAGTAACCCTGCTGGTATTTGAAATACCTGTGGCATAGCTTCCAGCAACACAGCAATGAAGGAAAAAATACCTTAAATATATTTGGTCTTACTGAGATCATTAGGATATTGTCAGGACATATTAGGACATAAGGATTGTCAGTTTTTCAGAACATTCTTGCTTTTTATGTTTCCTTAAATCTTTGGGTTGGAGTTATCGATTTAGAGGGGCAATGTCATAAATCAGAGGACAAGGAGCAGGCCATGAGCATGGCTTAGAGTCTTTCACACTCAGGACCTCAAAGTCCTTCAAACTGCTGTGCTGGGATATCAGACTCAGAGTCTTCTTTACTCAAAGATTCCGAGTGTACTATACGCAGGAGCTCAGAATCCTCCATGCTCATCGGTCAGGATCCTCTCTACTCTTGGGGCTTAAATAGTAGGGAGCTGGCTCATACTGGCTTACAAGAGGTAATGGTATGCATCTCCTCCCAAGTCTGCTTCCAGTGAGGTCACATTGATAAGTTGAAATTGGCCGTAGTGGGAGCATTTGTTGTTGTTGTTGTTATCTGCTGTTGAGTCAGACCAGACTCATAGTGACCCCTCCTTGGGTTTCCGAGGCAGTATCACTACGGAAGTAGATTGCTCCATCTTCTTTCTGAGGAGTGGCTGGTGGGTTTGAACCGCAAACACTACCAACCAGCCTCCTCTGTGATACAGCCAAGAGCTCACCAGTAGGCTCAGGGTCCTCCAGAGTTAGGGGTGGAGAGTTATCTCCAACCAAGATGTGGATTAAATTGTATTTTTACAAAATATGTGTTGAAATCCTTACCACTGTGCCTATGGATGTGATCCTGTTTAGAAATGGGGTTTTCGTTGTTGTGCTAATCAGACCATGCCCAAATAGAGTGGGATCTGAATCTAATCACTTCTGAGTTATGAAAGGAGCTGATTAGATGTAGGTACACACCCACAGGGGAAGACAGATGCCACATCAGGATGATCAAAGAACCAAGGATGCTTGGAGCTACTGATAAGAAAGAAATTGCCATGGCTGAGAGCTTGATTTGGACTTTTATCATCCAGAACTATGGAGGCTAAAAAAAAAAAAAAAAAAAATTCTGTTCTTTGAAGCCACTTGTGGAAAATAGGAAATTCAGTTACAAAAACAATTGGTTTTACAGATCTTGTGATGAAAGATTTCTGAAGGCTTAAATTTTAGAACTCCAAGTAGAGTATTTTTCATAGTCATGAAAAGGGTGTTTTCCCCACAGCTTGGGATGCAGTGTTTTCCAGAGGTGGCAGTGGAGTGATTTCCAGATTTGGGAGCAAGATTTTCCAGAACCTGCACTGGGTATGAGAGGAACTCCAGTGACACAGTGGTTAAAGTATTTGGCTGCTAACCAAAAGGTTGACAGTTCGAACCTACCAGCCACTCTGTGGGAGAAAGATGAAGCAGTCTGCTTCCACAAAGATTTACAGCCTTGGAGACCTTATGTAACAGTTCTGCACTGTCAGATAGGGCTGTTATGAGTCAGAATTAACTTGATGATAATGAGTTTTGTTTTGGTTTTGCATTGGATGTTCCATGCTCATGGAGTCAAGAAGTATTTTCCAGATACAAGGATAAAACATTTTCTAGGTCCTAGGATGGAGGATTTTACTGTACCATAGACAGAAAATTTCCTAGAACCTATGACAGAAATTTCCCCAAAACTAGAAATAGAATCTTTCATAGCTGTGGATTGAAAGTTTTCTTGAACCAGAAATAGATTTTTTTCCCCTCCAGATTAATAGAGTTTTCTAGAAGTAGGCAAGGCATATTTTAAAAATGGAGGACCTCCTCTATGTCCAGAGTAGAGGATGGCATCTCCTCCAGAGGCAAAAGATGTTGGTACTGGGCTGCTCCATATTTCCGAGTCTCCACATGGATACCAAGATTCCATCTAACCACCCTGTCCTTGGTTCCAGCTCTCCGGCAGAGGGTGGCAAAGCTCATTAGTGTCCCAGCCACATAAATCACAGCTTCCAGATGATCAGGTCGTAGGCCCTCAAGGTCAGAGTGAAAATTTATTGAATCATTTTCCTATTGTGGAGAAAAATGTCCAAAAGCAAATTACCTGCATTAACCATATGGAGGTAAAGGCCCTCAAGTGGAATATTAATCTCTTTTCCTTTCATCATTTCATTGGTAACTTCTTGGTAACTTGCCCACATGCCTTAAATAAATACTAGTGAATAGACTTAGATACTGGGACAAATAAGGGTTTTGGCATCATCAGAACCAGTCTGAGGTCCTTGGACTTACCTAGTCTGGACTTCAGTTGTGTCATTTGACAAATGGCAATAACCAAGTTCATTCTGTGTGGGAAGTTCCCCAGCATGGTACCTGATGTATACTGAGCAGATAATCTGAGAAGTGGGACTACATGAAGAAGAATCCTACATCAGTATTGGAGGAATACTCATTAACAATGTCAGTATGTAGATGACACAACCTTACTTGCTGAAGTGAAGTGAAGATGACTTGAGGCACTTACTGATGAAGATCAAGGCTACAGCCTTCAGTATGGATTACATTTTAACATAAACCAAAATTCTCCACAATTGGCCCTATAAGAGTAATGAGTGGAGGAAAGTTGTCAAAGATTTCATTTTAATTGGATCCACAATCAACATCCATGGAAGCAGCAGGGCAGAAATAAAATGACATTTTGCACTGGGCAATATTGCTGCAAAAGACCTCTTTATAAAGTGTTCAAAAGCAAAGATGTCACTTTGAGGATTAAGGTGTGCCTAACCCAAGCTGTGGTATTTTTATTCACCTCATATGCGTATGAAAGCTGGACAATGAATAAAGGAAGACCAAAGAAGAAAGGATGCCTTTGAATTATGGTGTTGGCAAAGGATATCAAATATTACCATGGACTGCCAGAAAAGTGAACAAATTTGCCTTGGAAGAAGTACAGCTGACTCAGTAACATTTAACAGCAACAGCAACATGGTACTTGAGAGGTGTTATGTTGTTGTTAGGTGCTGAAGAGTTGGTTCTGACTCATAGAAACCCTTTGTACAACAGAATGAAATGTTGCCTAGTCCTAAGCCATCCTCACAATTATTGCTATGCCATAGCCCCTTGTTGCAGCCACTGTGGCAATCCATCTTATTGAGAATCTTCTTTTTAACTGACTTTCTTCTTTACCAAGTATGATGTCCTTCTCCAGGGACTGGTCCCTCCTGATAACATGTCCAAAGTACATGAGATGAAGTCTCAATACCCTCACTTCTAAGGAGCATTCTAACTGTACTTCTTCAAAATAGATCTGTTCATTCTTCTGACAGCCCACTGTATATTCAATATTCTTCACCAACACCATAGCTGAAATGCATTCATTTTTCTTCAGTCTTCCTTATTCACTATCCAGCTCTCACATGCATAGGAGGTGATTGAAAATACTGTGGTTTGGGTCAGGCACACCTTAATTTTCAAAGTGATGTCTTTGCTTTTGAACACTTTAAAGACGCCTTGTGCAGTAGATTTGCCCAGTGCAATATGTTGTTTTATTTCTTAACTGCTGCTTCCATGGATGCTGATTGTGGATCCAAGTAAAATGAAATCCTTGAGAACTTCAATCTTTCCTCCATTCATCATCATGTTGCTACTGGTCCAGTTGTGAGGATTTTTATTTTCTTTATGTTGAGGTGTATTACCTTGGCCTTCAGAAAGCAGCCTCAAACTCTGTCCTTTGAGTAGGGAGAGTGGAATCATTTCTCAATGTCTGTAATGACATCCATCAACATCTTGTTGGGGGTAGGTGAGATTCTAATGGTATACATAGGGTGACTCAGCCTTGCCCAGAAATAGAGGATATCTTCTGGCCAATCAATCCTCCCCCTTGAGATTTCCCAGGCATCTATATGTGCAAAGACGAAAAACAAAAATGGAAATTAAAATACCACAGTTTTACTAGACAGTCGGAGGCTGCTGCTCCAAGGCTAGTCTTTCTGATAAGATTAGTGTGTACATGTCAAGATCTGGCAGAATCTCTTCTTCCTCAACCAAGACCCAATCTTCCCACCAGGTGGAAGTCAATTACTGACACCATTCGAGTCCCAGAGTGTTCCAGTGACAGAAGTGAAGGCTGCCTTCTCTCTCTGAGATGGGCTTTTTGCCCAGAAAGGAAGTACAACTATTCCTCATCACACAAGCTGAATCTCTTTCTAAGAATGTTGGAAAGCAATAATTTGGAACTTACACACTTTTCCCAGTCCATTCCAAACCCCCAACCAATTAGCTTAAACATCTCAAAAACATGTTAAAGCTCTACAACCTATCAAGGATTTTGGTCTAAAGTAAAGCATTTGAACTCAAATCACCCAGTTATTTAACAATCAGTGGGTAGATTTATGCACACTGATAAATACTGTAGGATACGAAGAAGGTTTTCTCTGTGCATCACAATGAACATGCGCTGCAGTGTAAGCAGCTAGGGAACTGATAGGTTAAAGATGTTAAAGACTGCATTTGAATTGGACCTGAACTGGGAGTGCCCCCAGGTGTCTGGCAGAAGCAAGGAAAATGCATGGGAAGCAATTGTGCAAAGGCCCTGATCATTTTGGGAGAACAGCTGAGATTCACCTGCAGCTACATCCCCCCAGCTGGACTTGTGGGCAATATAAATGTGTTTAGCGGTGAACACAGATGTATTCATTATCACACTGTTTGTTTGTTTAGTATGTTTGGGGCACCATTGTGTTTTTGGAAGCCATTCAGATGTAAATTCAGCGAGTGAGGGATAATACAATTACTTACATTTCAATCAATATTTAATTTATTAGTTATGGCTTTTACTCTTAACTTATGGATCTTGATATTTTATTTATGAACTTAGCAATTTTTATATAAAATCAAGATTACATTTGCTTGTTCATTGGCTCATATTCAATTAAGTCATAAATTTGATAGATTAAATTCCCATAAACTTTTGACACCATTTACACATTTAATTAAGCAAATTCTTTTAGATATTTCAAACTACAATTACAAATTTAATTTCTTTGATTCAAACACTTCAAACACATAACAAGGAGTACTTATAAATATGACAAACAAATTATTCTTAAGAATTTAAACAATTTCTGTAAATCTAATTGGACGTAAAATCAGTTGTTTAAATTTTGTTTTAAATTGAAAGAAAGAACTCAAGTAGAACACACATAAAACAAAACAAAGATTATAAAATTTTTACTACAACTGTAAACACAATTTATACAAAAGTATCAATATTATAGATTTGATTCATTTCTCCAGCACTTTGTTACTTTAGAAGCAATACATATTCCTGGACAGTGTTGGGACTACCCACTAAGCAAGGTAAGCATGAGTTTACTTGTGCTGATTTACTAATCTGTAGTGAAAAATTTCACATTTTTTTCATATATTAAAAATTCTGCTTCTAAATAAGGCTGGCATCTGTCTTCCAACCCCACAGAATCGAAGCTTCTTTTCAAATTTGTGATTCCTGACAGGGATGCAGTGTCCAGTAAACAAGGTAAGCACAGGTTTACTTGTATTTACTTACTAATCTGTAGTGAACAGTTTCACATGTTCTTGACCACAAGATGTCGTGGATAACAGCATCTAACCACAAGTTGGAGGGCAACATGTCAGATTGGTAAAGCCGTTGCTGATTGAGCCACCACTGGTCTTGAGTGTCTCCGACTGGTGTCTCCTCACCCATTCTTCAGTGGTCAACCAAACAAAGTCATTCCCACCCAGGTCATGTGCCTGAGTTTTCTATCTGATAACCTTAGCTTTCACGCAGGCAACTATCTTGATTAGGGTAAGAATTTATATGGTGAAAAACGTGAAACTGTTCACTGTGGATTAGTAAGTAAGCACAAATAAGCCCATGCTTATCTTGCTTACTGGGTAACGCACCCCTGTTCCTGGACCTGTACATTTCTAACCCCGAGGTAGTATCACTATGGAAGTAGACCGCCCAGTCTTCCTTCTGAGGAGTGGCTGGTGGGTTTGAATCGCCAGCCTTCTGGTTAGCAGTCAAATGCTTTAGGCACTAGGCCACTTATGCAGAGCTCCTTACGCACACATATATATACATATGTTGTTAAGTGCTGTTGAGTCGTCTCTGACTCATAGCAACCCCATGCATGGCAGAACAAAACACTGCCCAGTCTTGTGCCAGCCCCACAATTCTTGCTATACCTGAGCCCATCTTCGTAGCCACAGTGTCAATCCATCTTGATGAGGACCTTCCCCTTTTTCATTGACCCTCCACTTTACCAAGCATGATATTCTTCTTCAGGGAATGGTCCCTTCTTTCAACATGACCTAAGTAGGTGAGATGAAGTCCGGCCATTCTTGCTTCCAAGAAGTGTTCTGGCTACACTTCTTCCAAGACAGATTTGTTAGTTTTTTTAGCAGTCCATGGTACTTTCAGCATTCTTTGCCAACACCACAACTCAAAAGCATCGACTCTTCTTCAGTCTTCCTTATTCATTGTCTAGCTCTCACATGCATATTGTTGTTGTTGTTGTTAAGTGCCGTTGAGTTGTTTCTGACTCATAGCGACCCCATGCACAGCAGAACGAAACACTGCCCAATCCCGCGCCAGCCCCACAATCCCTGCTATACTTGAGCCCATCATTGCAGCCACCGTGTCAATCCATCTCGTTGAAGGCCTCCCCCTCTTTCGTTGACCCTCCACCCTACCAAGCATGACATCCTTCTCCAGGGAATGGTCCCTTCTTTCAACATGACCTAAGTAGGTGAGATGAAGTCCGGCCATTCTTGCTTCCAAGAAACATTCTGGCTACACTTCCTCCAAGACAGATCTGTTAGTTCTTTTAGCAGTCCATGGTACTTTCAGCATTCTTCACCAGGACCACAACTCAAAAGCATCAACTCTTCTTCAGTCTTCCTTATTCATTGTCCAGCTCTCACACGCATACGAGGCGATTGGAAATATCATGGCTTGTGTCAGCGCACCTTAGTCCTCGAGGAGATATCCTTGCTCCTCAGCATGTGATACAATTCCTTCGCAGTTGACTTTCCCAATGCTACACATCATCTAATGTCCTGACTGCTGCTTCCGTTGGCATCGATTGTAGAACCAAGCAACGTGAATTCTTTGACAACCTCAATCTTCTCTCCATTGATTGTGATGCTGCTCATTGGTCCAGTTGTGAGGATTTTTGTTTTCTTTCTATTGAGACGTAATCCATACTGCAGACTGTATTCTTCAACCTTCATCAGTAGGTGCCTTAAGTCATCCTCACTTTCAGCAAGCAAAGTTGTATCATCTGCATATCTCAGGTTGTTAATGATTCTTCCTCCAATCCTGATACCACGTTTTTCTTCATATAGTCCAGCTTCTCGGATTATTTGCTCAGCATATAGATTGAATAAGTGTGGAGAAAGAATACAACCCTGACACACTCCCTTCTTGACTTTAAACCATGTAGTGTCCCCTTGTTCTGTTCGAACGACAGCCTCCTGGTCAAGGTACAGATTCCTCATGAGTACAATCAAGTGCTCAGGAATTCCCATTCTTCTCAATGTTATCCATAATTTGTCATGATCCACACAATCAAATGTCTTTGCATAGTCAATAAAACACAAGTAAACATCTTTCTGGTATTCTCTGCCTTGAGCCAAGATCCATCTGACAACAGCTATGATATCCCTTGTTCCACGTCCTCTTCTGAATCCGGCTTGAACCACATGCATATTAGGCAATTGAAAATACCGTGGCTTGTGTCAGGCACACCTTAGTCTTCAAGGAGATATCTTTGCTTTTCAGCACTTGAAAGAGGTCTTTTGCAGCAGATTTGCCAAATGCTATATGTCCTCTGATTTTTTTGACTGCTGCTTCCATTGGTGTTGATTGTAGAACCAAGTAATGTGAAGGCTTTGACAACTTCAGTCTTTTCTCTATTTATCATGATGCTGCTTATTAGTTCAGTTGTGAGGATTTTTGTTTTCTTTCTGTTGAGGTACAATCTGTACTGCAGACTGTAGTCTTCAATCTTCATCAGCAAGTGCTTCAAATCATCCCCACTTTCAGCAAGCAAAGTTGTGTCATCAGCATATTGCATCTTGTTAATGAGTCTTCCTCCAATCCTGATGCCACATTCTTCTTCATATAGTCCAGCCTCTCGGATTATTTGCTGAAAATACAGATCGAACAAGTGTGGTGAAAGGATACATCCCTGACACAATCTCTTCCTGATTTTAAACCATGTGGTATCCCCTTGTTTTGTTTGAACAACAGCTTCCTGGTCTATATACAGGTTCTTCATGAACACAATTAAGTGTTCTGGAATTCCCATTCTTCTCAATGTTATCCATAATTTGTCATGATCCACACAATCAAATGCTTTTACATAGTCAATAAAACACAAGTAAACATCTTTCTGGTATTCTTTGCTTTCAGCCAAGATCCATCTGACATCAGCAATGATATCCTGCATTCCATGTCCTCTTCTGAATGCAGCTTGCATTTCTCAAAGTTCTCTGTTAATACACTGCTGTAACCATTTTTGAATTATCTTCAGTAAGATTTTGCTTGCATGCGATATTAATGATATTGTTCGATAATTTCCACATTCTGTGGGATCATCTTCCTTTGGAATGGATACAAATATGGATCTCTTCCAGTCAGTTGGCCAGGTAGCTGTGTTCCAAATCTCTTGGCATAGGCAAGTGAGTACCTCCAGCATGGCATCTGTCTGTTAAAACATCTCAATGGGTATTCTGTCAATTTCTGGAGCTTTGTTTTTCACCACTTCCTTCAGTGCAGCTTCAACTTCTTCCTTCAGTACCCTTGGTTCTTAATCATATGCCACCTCCTGAAATGGATGAACATCAACCAATTCTTTTTGAGACAGTGACTCTGTGTATTTCTTCCATCTTCCTTTGATATTTCCTGCATCATTCAATATTTTGCCCATAGAATCTTTCAATATTGCAATTGAGGCTTATTTTTCTCTTCAGTTCGTTCAGATCGAGAAATGCCGAGTGTGTTCTTTCCTTTTGGCTTTCCAATTCCATGTCTTTGCATCTTTCATTATAATAATTGACTCTGTCTTCTTGAGCTGCTCTTTGAAATCTTCTGCTCAGCTACTTTATCTTGTCATTTCTTCCATTTACTTTAGCTACTCTTTGTTCAAAGGCAAGTTTCAGAGTCTCTTCTGACATCTATTTTGGTCTTTTCTTCCTTTCTTGTCTTTATAATGACCTTTTGCTTTCTTCATGGATGATGTTCTTGATGTCATCCCACAATTCCTCTGGTTTTTGGTCACTGGTGTTCAATGCATCAAATCTATTCTTTAGATGGTCTCTAAATTCAGGAAGAATATAGTCAAGGTCATATTTTGGCACTTGTGGACTAGTTTTAATTGTCTTGAACTTCAGGTTAAACTTGCATATGAGCAGTTGATGGTCTGTTCCACAGTCAGGTCCTGGCCTTGTTTTGGCTGAAGATATGGAGCTTCTCTATCGCCTCTTGCCACAGATGTAGTCAATCTAGTTCCTGTGTACTCCATCTGGCAAAGTCTGCATGTATAGCCAGCATTTATGTTGTTGAAAAAAGGTATTTGCAATGAATAAGTTGTTGGTCTTACAAAATTCTATCATGTGATCTCCAGCATTATTTCTAACAACAAGGCCAAATTTTCCAACTACTGGTGATTCTTCTCTGTTTCCAACTTTTGTGTTCCAATCGACAGTGATAATCAGCACATCTTGATTGCATGTTTGGTCAATTTCAGACTGCAGAAATTGGTAAAAATCTTTAATTTCCTCATCTTTGGGTTTGGTGGTTAATGCATAAATTTGAATGACAGTAGTATTAACTGGCCTTCCTTGTAGGTGTATGGATATTATCCTATCATTGACAGCATTGTACTTCAAGATAGATCTTGAAACATTCTTTGTGATGATAAATGCCATGCCATTCCTCTTCAATTTGTTATTCCTGGCATAGTAGATCATTCAGTTGTCTGATTCAAAATGGCCCAAACAAGTCCATTTCAGCTCACTAATGCCTAGGACAGGAGATGTCTGGTGGTGTAGTTGCTAAAGCATTTGACTGCTAATCAGATGGCTGGCAGTTCAAATCCACCAGCCACTCCTCAGAAGGAAGATTGGACAATCTACTTCCATAGTGATATCGTCTTGGAAACCCAAAGAGGGGTCGCTGTGAGTTGGATCCAACTTGATAGCAGTGAGTTTAGTTTTTTTGGAATGCCTAGGATATCAATTTCTATGTGTTCCATTTCATTTTTGACAACTTCCAATTTTCTTAGATTCATACTTCATATGTTCCACGTTCTGATTATTAATGGATGTTTGCAGCTGTTTCTTCTCAGTTAGAATCATGCCACATCAGCAAATGGAGGTCCCGAAAGCTCTACTTTATCCATATCATTAAGGTTGGCTCTACTTTGATGAGGCAGCTCTTTGTTAGTCATATTTTGAGTGCCTTCTGATCTGAGAGGCTCACCTTCCAGCATTGTATTGGACAATGTTTCAGGACTATTTGTAAAGTTGTCCAGTAATATATCAGACAGTATTTCAGTGCTATTCATAAAGTTTTCACTGGCCAATTCTTTGAGAAGTGGATGGCCTCTTCCTTCTTCCAAATCTATCTCAGTCTTTTCTTTCTTTCTTGTCTTTATAATGACCTTTTGCTTTCTTCATGGATGATGTTCTTGATGTCATCCCACAATTCCTCTGGTTTTTGGTCATTGGTGTTCAATGCATCAAATCTATTCTTTAGATGGTCTCTAAATTCAGGAGGGATATAGTCAAGGTCATATTTTGGCTCTTGTGGACTGTAACCCATCCACCATGGGCAACCCTGCTGGCACTTGAAACACTGCTGGCACAGCCTCCAGCCTCACATCAACACACAAGCACCACAATATGGCAAACTGACAGACAAGTTCATCTCCCTTAGTTGTTCCAAACTGTTAAACTCACTTCCTGGCCTTCTGTCTACCTCTTCCGGCTGTCGGCCCTGGCTCCCACTTCCTGCCTGGGGGCTCTCCCCTTACCATATCTATTTTTTAAAATATTTATATTTGGTTTTGCCTACATTTGAACTTTGTATGAATGGAGTCAAATACAAATACCAAATACATTCTTTGGTGTCTGTTTTCTTCCTTTCAACTTTGTGTTTGTAATACTCATGCTGTTATTGTGTGTAACTGAAGTTAGTTCATTTTTAATGTTACCTCTGGTGGCATAGTGCCTAAGACATTTGACTACTAACCAGAAGGCTGGCAGTTCAAACCCACCAGCCACTCCTTGGAAGGAAGACTGGTCTATCTATTTCCATAGAGATATCACCTTGGAAACCCAAGGAGGGGTTGCTATGAATCAGAATTGACTCAACGGCAGTCTGTTTGGTTTTTGCATTGTGGGGTAATAAGTTCAACTTTACCCAAAGATTTTGGTCTTTGCCTTGGTTCCTGAGAGATAACCTGTAAACCCTTGCAATTTCCTAGTGACTGAAGTGTCTTTGATAAAGCCTGCAGACCAAACCTGAGAGTTTATGCCAATGACTCTTGGTTGGGGGCTGGCTATGCCAGAAAGACCCATGTAGTAATATCAGCTGACCACAGGGGAGGGGACCTTTCCTACATAATGAGGCCCCAGTAAAGGCTGTGGACACAGAAGCTTCCCATGAGCTTCCTGGTTGGTGATAGACATCAGTGCACATGGGAGGGGTAGCTTGTCCCATTTTGAGACACAGAAGTGCTCAGAGTTGGGAACTTTTCCAGACATCACCCTGTATATCTCTTCATTTGTAACCTTTTTGCTATATTAAAACTGTAATTGTAAATATAGCACTTTCCTAAGTTCTGTGAGTCGTTCTAGAGAATTATTGAACCCAAGGGAGTAGTGGGAGTCAGCAGGTCAGAAGTGAGGGGAACCTGGGGCACTATTTACAACTAGTATCTTGAAGGTGTAGAGGAAACTTCCAGATTTGCAGCCAACAGTTAAAAAGTGAGGGGAGCCCTGAAGAAACCTTGATTTATGGCTGGCATTCTGAGGGGTTAGTGGGAAATCCTTGAACTTGTAGCTAGCTGGTCAGAAGTGAGGATGTTATAGAAACCTCCAAGCTGTGGCTTGTGTTTGAGGTTTTGGTAGACACGGAAGTCTGGAGGACTGTGTCCTTTTAATTTTTAAGATCTGACCTAGCTCTGGTGGTTGGGATCATAGGAAGAAGTACTTATTTATTCAGTTAGTTTCAGAATTGAGTGGAGTAGACTGCATTGACACAACCTACACATTATTCCATTAAATTGAATAAACCACAATTTATGTATGCATTCTACTCTTGATGGCTATTGGATTTGTTCCCAATTTTCAGCTGTTACGAATAGTGCTTCTGTAAACCATACCAAACTTACTGCCATCGAGTCAGATCTGACTCATAGTGACCCCTCGTTGGGCTTCCAAGGCAGTATCTCTACAGAAGTAGATTGCCCAATCTTCCTTCTGAGGAGTGGCTGGTGAGTTCGAACCTCTAGCCTTCTGCTTAGCAGTCAAATGCCTTAGGCACTATGCCACTAGAGCTCCTAGAGCTTCTGTAAGTATTCTTATATATGTTGTTGTTATGTGCCGTCAAGTTGGACCTGACTCAAAGCAACCCCTCCTTGGGTTTCTGAGGCAGTATCACTATGGAAGTAGATTGCCCCATCTTCCTTCTGAGGAGTGGCTGGTGGGTTTGAACTGTCAGCCTTCTGGTTAGCAGTCAAGTGCCTTAGGCACTATGCTACCAGAGCTCCCTTTTCCTTTCTTTATATATGTATTATGATACATATGTGCAAGAACTTGTTTATACCTAGGACTATAATTTTTGGTAACAGAGTGTATCTGTCTTCAACTTTCAAAAAGCCAAACTCTTTTCCACATCATATCAATTTGTTTTCTTGAGTCAGTATTGATAAGTTATATTTTCTAGGAATTTGTTCATTTTACCTAAACTTTCAAATTTATTGGCACAGTTTTTCATTCTAGTCTCTTCTTTTTGATGTAACACCCTTCTTTAAAAATTCCTGATATAGTTTATTTATGCCTGCTCTTTGCTATTCTTGGTCAATGTCCTTAGGACAAAAGGAGGCTTCCCTAATCACTTTCCTTTCTGGGTTCTTATATTTCCTCCTAACTTGCCCTGGTTATTCCTTACTATCACGCCAGCTCTTTATTGCTTTGAAGAGGAAACTTTTAAAATTTTATCAAGAATCTATGTTTTTTTCAGCTGGAGGGTTAGTCTCAAAAACTAAGCCCCCTGTTACAGGAAGTCCATGGTCATTCAAGATTCTTCCCTTTCCCTTATGTCTACCTCTCAAACATATACCAGCCCTACCTACAGCTTTCTTTCTGTCACCACCTGCTTCAAGCCTTCATCATCTCTAGCCTGACTCCTCAAACAGCCCCTAAATCTGTCCCTGTTTTACTTTTCATCCTGCTAGAGTCCCTCTGCCAGAACAACATTTCAAGTTATGGATCAGACTGAAATGCAGACTCCTTCTTATGGCCTTCTAAAAAGCCCTTTATGGCCTTGCCCAGGTAACTTCTCTGACCTCATCTGCTCTCCCCCCTGGTTCACCATGCTTTGGCCACACTGACCTCCTTCTGTTCCTTGACTGAGCAAGTTCCCACCTGTTTTAGGGCCTTTACATTTGCAGAAATGCTTGGGATATTCTCTCCAGACCTTGACATGACTTTATCCTCCTCCTCTTCATTCATGTCCCAACTCAAATGTCCTTCAAGGAGGCCTTCTCTGACCGTCCTTCCTGAGTAAGGCTCTGGCCTCTGTCCCCACACCCTAGCACTAGTATCTAAAGACAAGACTCTGTGGTTTTGTTAACTCTCATATCCCTAGTTCTTAGAACAACATCTGACACATAGTAGGCATTCATAAATCCTTGGCAGTTATATTTCTCAGTATCAATTCCATCATCATTAACATAAACTCAGTGCCCTCAAAGCAAAAACTTCCCCTTTCCCCTTCCTTCACTCCTGGTAACCACCAATAACCCTTGAGTCTATGTATTATTTATTTAATATAAGTGAGGCCATATAGTGACTCACTTATTTCACTCAGTATAATGTTTTCAAGGTTCATCCATGTTGTGGCATGCATCAAGACTTCATTCTCTTTAAGGCTAATATTCCCTTGTATGTATATATCACATCTTGTTTATCTATTCATCTCTAGTTGGACATTCAGGGGCTTCTACTTTTTGGCTGTTGTATTAGTGAATACTGGTGCAGTAAACATTGGTGTACAGGTTTCTGTCTGCATTCCCAATTTCACTGGTACAGTGATTTTTGCAGATCCACTATCATATGTTTTCCAGAGGTAGAAACAGAACTTCTTTTTTTTTTTTTTTTTT
>NW_006922020.1:1455493-1462012 GCF_000298275.1 Orycteropus afer afer
TAGTTCTAGGTTTCACATTTAAGTCTTTGATCCATCTGGAGTTTGTTTTTGTGTGTGGTGTGAGGTACAGATCTTGTTTCATTTTTCTGCAAAGAAATAGAACTTCTTGAAGATGGACAACCATCTACTTATGCAGAACAAAGAATGGCATCTCTTCCAAAGCTCTGGGATACTGCTCTTGCTCTGCCACAATGAAAGAGACTATGCTGTGGGAGTGCTCAGTGGATGTGTTGTTGTTGCAGAATCAGTTCTGACTCATGGCAATGCCATGCAGAACAGAATGAAACATAGCCCAGGTCAGCACCATCCCTACAATTCTCACTATGTTTGAGTCCCTTGTTGCAGACACTTTGTCAATACATCTCATCAAGGGTCTTCCTTTTTTTTCTAGCCCTCTACTTCAGCAAACATGATGACTTTTTCCAGGAACTCTATTGGTTCTCTAGTGCCATTCTAACAGAAATACCACAGGTGGAGATGGTGTTAACAAACAGGGATTTATTCTCTTACAGTTTAAGAGGCTAGAAGTCCGAGTCTATAGTACCAGCTCTAGGGGCTGGGTGAAGGCCCCTCAAACTTGGACTTCAGCTCTACTCTTGCTCCTGGCCCACTGGAGCTAGAGGTGTCTCTTAACTCAGGCAGCTGCTGGCTGCTGAGGCTGACAAACCCAAACTTGACAAGTAAAATGGCACAGTCCCAAGATTATCAAGGAATATGACAGGCCACTAGTTCAAGTCCAGAAACAGTCTAAAGATTGGCAGACAACATGGCAGGCCACAGAGATGAAGACTTGGCCAAATGCAGGATCCAGATGTGCCAACAAGCTCAAGACCTTTCTCAAAGCTTCTCTTATATACAGGAAGCAGACCACCTCCCTAAAGCATCCCTACTCAGCTGCTCACAGTAGATTCCACCATGGAGTTGATTACCAGTTTCATCATGGGGAATCACTACATCCAGCTGCCCAGCCACCCAAGACCAGACCCAGCCAAGTTGACACATGGCCTGAACTACCACAGCCATGGACTGATCCTTCCTGATAACATGTCTAAAGTACGTGAGACAAAGTATCACCATCTGTGATTCCAAGGGATACTCTGCCTGTACTTCTTCCAAGACAGATTTGTTTGTTCTTCTGGCAGTCCACAGTGCATTCACCATTCTTCAACATCTTTTTCTATCCCTTCCTGCCTTCTTAGCTTTATCCCTGGGCAAGAAAGGTAAACATCTTTCTGGTATTCTCTGCTTTCAGTCAAGATCCATCTGATATCAGCAATGATATCCCTCATTCCACATCGTCTTCTGAATCTGGCTTGAACTTCTGACAGTTCTCTGTTGATGTGCTGCTGCAACCATTTCTGAATTGTCTTCAGCAAAATCTTATTTGTGTATGGTTTTAGTGATATTGTTTGATAATTTCCACATTCTGTTGAATCATCTTTTTTTTTTTTTTTTTTGGAATGGGAACGAATAGGAATCTCTTCCAGTTGCTTGGCCAGGTGGTTGTCTTCTGAATTTCTTGTCATAGACTAGTGAGCACTTTCAGCATTGCATCCATTTGTTGAAACATCTCAGTTGGTATTGTGTCAATTCCTGGAGCCTTGTTTTTTGGTTCAAACCCACAAGCCACTCTCTGGGAGAAAGATGAGGCAGTCTGCTTCCCTGAAGATTTACAGCCTTGGAAACCCTATGAGGCAGTTGTACTCTGTCATATAGGGCTGCTGTTTTAGTTAACTAGTGCTGCTGTAACAGAAATACCACAATTACTTTAAGAAGCAGGAGTTTATTCTCTTACAATTTAGGAGGGTGGAAGTCTGAGTTCAAAGTGCCAGCTCTAGGGGCTGGGTGAAGCCCCCTTGACCTTGGACTTCAGCTCTGCCTCTTGCTCCTGGCCCACTGAAGCTGGAGGTGTTTGTTAACTCAAGCAGCTGCTGGCTGCTGTGGCTGATAAACCCAAGGTCAACAAATAAAATGGGACAGTCCCCAAATTATTAATCATGGCAGGTCACTAGTAAACAGTCTCAAGATCGGCAGACAACATGACAGGCCACTGAGATGAAGACTCAGCCAAATGAGATGAAGACTTGATCAAATAAAGGATCCAGATATGCCAACAAGCTCAGACCTTTCTCAAAGCTTCTTATATCTTGGAAGCAGACCATATCCCTAAGGCAGCTACTCAGCTGCTCACAGTAGATTCCACCATGGAGTTGATTACCAGTCTCATCATGGGGAATCACTACATCCAGCTGCCCAGCCACTCAATACTAGACCCAGCCAAGGTGACACACAACCTTAACAACCACAGTTGCTATGAATAGGAATTGATTCAGTGGCAGTGGGTTTGGTTTGCTCTTCACCAATTCTTTCAGTGCAGCTTCAACTTCTTCCTTCAATACCATTTGTTCTTGATCATATGCTACTTCCTGAAATGGTTGAATGTTGACTAATTCTTTTTCGTACAGTGACTTTGTGTATTCCTTCCATCTTCTTTTAAATTATGATTTGGGTGAAAGTTTATAGAGAAAATTGGTTTCCCATTCAACAATACACATTTTGTTTGCAATCCTCAAAATGTAACAGCACTCTTCCCACTTCCTCTGTGTGATTACAATTTTCTTTTGTCCTTTCCTATCCCTTCCTGCCTTCTTAGCTTTATCCTTGGGCAAATGCTATCCTTTTGGTTTCATAGTTGATTGTTCTAATGAATGTTTTTGTTTTTATCATTCACCTTATAGCCCTATTGTTTAGCTAAGAGTTGAGCCAGGGGGGTGACTTCAGTTCCTGTCTTGAAGAGTGTCCAAGAGCCATAGTCTTGGAGGTTCCATTAATCTCTATCAGACCAGTAAGCCTGTTTTTTTTTTTTTTGATTTTGAGTGTTCCACATTTTTCTCCCACTCTATCTGGAATCTCCTATTGTGATCCCTTTCAGAGTAATCAACAGTGGTAGCCGGGCACCATCTATTTCTTCTGCTCTCACAGTCATGGAGACAGCGGTTCTTGTGGTCTACTAGAACTTTCGACTAATTGTTACTTTGAGTCTTTGATTTTTTTCACACTTATTTGCAAGATATAGAGCATCGTCTTTGTGGACAATGTTGTGCCAATTGATCTTAGTGTCCTCTGAGACTGTGATCCTGAGCCCCCATGCCCAGTGATTCATTCCTTCAAAATGTTTGTTTATGAGTAAGAAGTTTCCATAACTTTGCCTGCTGTATGCTCTACTATTGTCATGGATATATTTGAAGCACATATAAATACATATGTAGAAATACCCTGTTAAACCTATAGATATTCATGGGTGTAGTCTCATTTGCCTTCCTCCCCATGTTCAGCCTGAGTGTCTATCTATGTATCCACTCATAGATTATTGTCATTGCAGTGTTGTGTATGTAGTATTTATCTTTGTTGCCTTTCACCCTGTGTCTTCCACTGTCTTGATCTCCCTTATTGTATATTGCCTTTCCCTTCACTCAAGTTAATACATGTCTACCCTGTACTTAGTGATTTACCATCATTTCCCTCCAACCCCTGGTAACCTTTAAAGAATAATTCTTTCTGTGTGTAAACATTTTCTTGACTTTTTACAATAGTAGTCTAATATAATATTTATCCTTTTGAGGTTGACTAATTTCACTCAGCATAATGTCTTCTAGGTTTATCCATGTTATGAGGAGTTTCACAGATTAATCACTATTCTTTAACGTTGTGTAGTATTCCATTGTGTGTATGTACCATAGTTTGTTTGTCCGTTCATTTTTGTCCATTGATGAGCACTTAAGTTGTTTCCATCTTTTTTGCTCTTGTAAACATGTTGTGATGAACATTATCTGTGTCATGGCTCTTATTTCTCTAGGATGTATATCCAGTAGTGTGATTGCTGGATCATATGGTATTTCTATTTCCAAATTTTTAAGGAATTGCCATACCATTTTCCAGGAGCTCTGGTGGTGTGGTGCCCTAGGGCTAACCAGAATGTTGGTGGTTCAAACTCACCAACCACTCCTCAGAAGGAAGGTTGGGCAATCTACTTCCATAGTGATACTGCCTTGGGAACCTAAGTTGGTGTCACCATGAGTCGGATCTGACTCGACAGCAGTGAGTTTGGTTATACCATTTTCCAAAGTGGTTGTACCATTTTACGGTCCCACCAGCAGTGTATGAGCTTTTCAGTTTCTCCCCACTCTCACCACCATTTGTCGTTTTCTGTTTTTTTTTTTTTGAACTTTGCTGTTAATGATGTGGTGAGATGATATCTCATACTTGTATCGATTGCATCTTCCTAATGGTTAATGATTATGAGCATTTCTTCATGTGTTTGTTGGCTGCCAGAAAGTCTTCTTTGGTGAAGTGTCAGTTCATGTCCTCTGCGCATTTTTAAATCAGATTGTTTTTCTTTTTGTTACGGAGGTGTTGAAGTTTTCTGTAAATTTTAGAGATTAGTTCCTTGCCTGACAATTCCCCCCCCCCCAGTCTGTAGGCTCTCTTTTTACTCTTTTAGAGAAGCCATTTGATGTGCATAAATGTTTAATTTTTAGGAGTTCCCAGTCATCTAGTCTGTCTTCTGCTGTTTGTGTGTTTTTAATTACATTAGATAATATATTTATGCCATGTATCAGGGCCTCTAAGTTTGTCACTATTTTTTCTTTGAAGATCTTTATGGTTTTAGGTTTTACATTTAGGTCTTTGATCCATCTTGAATTAGTTTTGGTATATGGTGAGATATATGGATCCTGTTTCATTTTTCTGCAAAAGGATAAGCAGTTTTGCTACACCATTTGTTAAAGAGACTGTCTTTTTTCCATTTAGTACTTAGTAAGAATCCTACTTGGTCATGATGTATTATTATATTTTTTGGTATGTTACTGGAAGCTATTGGCTAGTGTGATAGTTGGAGCTGTGTGTCAACTTGGCTGGACCCCAGTTCTGTGTGGTTGTTCCCGTGATGGAATTGGATGCCTTTGTTCTGAGTGGCCAATCTGTTCAAGGGGAGTTTCCCTAGGGGTGTGGCCTGCTTCCAGGATATCCAGGGACATTCTGGGAAGAGAGACATTCTTCTGTGGATCGGGATTCTGTTGTGCTGTCTACAACTCTCTGTGAGTGAGCAGTCCATCATTCGGCCTGGAGATCTGGGATTCGTCATTCGTTGGAGTCAACAGCTGGTGTACTGCCTGCCAGCCTTGAGCTTCTCAGCCCCTGTGGTTGCGGAAGCTAGGAAAAGCCTCCAGCCTGATGTTTGCTCCAGGGACTTTGGACTTGCCGGCTTCTATACATTTGTGAGCCATTTTCCTAAGATAATTTTTTCTCTCTCTTTATATATATATAAGCTTTGCTGGTTTTTGTTTCTCTAGAGAACCCAGTCTAACACATTTGGTACCGGGAGTGGGTCTAGAGAGACAAAATCACAAGGATGGGCTTCCTGGATTGGTTCTTCAGTTGGATTAATTTTAATGACACTAGTGACTCTACGTTTGCTAGTAAAGAGAGCCCTACTAATCTGTGGCGTGAGGTGGCAAAACTAATACGTGAAATACCACCATCAATAGATCAAGTACTTGTGAGAAGTGATGCTCTGAGTGATTGGATATTTGATACTTTTCTGCAGTTTTGTCAGAATGAGGAGTATAAGGAAGCTGGTTGGTTGGTCCTACTTACACTGGACAAACTGATGAAAGAGCGAGATGAGCTCAAAGCTGCTGAGTCTTGGCTTAAGCACCACATAAAAGACCTCAGTGCTTCCAGCTGTGCTCTGAAAGAAAGCCTTATATCTTCTAGTAACAGAGCTGATATTGCTGAACACCAAACCCAGAGTCTTATTGTAAGGGTGGCTGAATTACAATGCCAGCTAAATTGCCAATCCAGAACAGTGTCTGGCGTTAAAGTGAGGGCATTGATTGGAAAAAAATGGGATCCTGAAACCTGGAATGGGGACAAATGGACAGATAGTCAGGAAGATCAGGATATGGAGCCTGTAAATTCTGTTGAATCCCTCCCATCTGAGCGGATTACTGTAAAACCATTATCCCCTCCCCCTCAGTTTGATGGGATTAATTTAACTGTTCCTGCTGGGTCATTGTTTGAGGCACAGGCCATGGAAGACATTCCTGAATGCTCTCAGAAACTGCCTTAAGCACCTCTTGTTGCTACAAGACCCATAACTAAGTCAAGTCCAAGCGAGCCCCAAGAAGTAAAATAGAAAGTGTGACTGAGGAGGTGATACGCTATACCCAAAAAGACCTACTTGATTTTGCTAACATGTACAGACAGAAACCTGGAGAATATATATGGGAATGGCTACTGAGGCTGTGGGATAATGGTGCAAGGAATGTAAGATTGGATCAGTCTGAGTATGGATTCTTCATTCAATGTCTCAGCTCGAGAGGTTAGGAAAGGATCTAATAATTTATTTGGTTGGCTTACTGAGGCATGGATTATGCGGTAGCCTACCTTAAGTCAAGTTGAAGTACCAGACCTGCCGTGGTTTAATGCAGAAGAAGGTATCCAGAGGCTTAGGGAAAT
>NW_006922020.1:1463427-1464133 GCF_000298275.1 Orycteropus afer afer
AAGATTGGTGATAAGGATGTATGGGGAAGAGGTATGTGGATAGATCTCTCTGAATTGGCCAAAGGAGTAAAGGTATTTGTATCTCATGTGAATGCTCATCAAAAAGTGACCTCGGCAGAGGAGGACTTTAACAATCAGGTGGATAGGATTACACGTTCAGTGGAAACCAGCCATCCTTTTTTCCCAGCTACTCCTGTCATTACTCAATGGGCTCATGAACAAAGTGGCCATGGTGGCAGGGATGGAGGTTATGCATAGGCTCAGCAACACCGACGCCCGCTTACCAAGGCTGATTTGGCTACCCCCACTGCTGAGTGCTCAATCTGCCAACAGCAGAGACCAACACTGAGTCTGCGATATGGAACCATTCCTCGGGGTGATCAGCCAACAACCTGGTGGCAGGTTGATTACTTCCATCATGGAAAGGACAGTGTTTTGTTCTTACTGGAATAGATACTTATTCTGGATATGTATTTGCCTTCTGTATATGCAATGCTTCTGTTAAAACTACCATCCATGGACTTACAGAATACCTTATCCACTGTCATGGTATACCACACAGCATTGCTTCGGATCAAGGGACTCATTTCACAGCACATGAAGTGCGGCAATGGGCTTATGCTCATGGAATTCACTGATCTTACCATGTTCCCCATCATCCTGAAGCAGCTGGTTTGATAGAACAATGGAATGGCCTCTTAAAAAC
>NW_006922020.1:1464853-1469921 GCF_000298275.1 Orycteropus afer afer
GTGATTGTTATATTTCTTCATTGTATATGTGTATCAAATATTTTTGTTTTCTTCTGTTATGAACTGTGAAATGTAAATAAGGTTAATGCATTTTGGTTGTATGTGTGTTAGCGTATCATGTTAGGCACAAATATGACTCTATAATTGTCCTTATTTAGAGATTATATGGTTAAGAAGATGTGTACAACTACCAAGTTGACAAGGGGTGGACTGTGATAGTTGGAGCTGTGTGTCAACTTGGCTGTACCCCAGTTCTGTGTGGTTGTTCCCGTGATGGAGTCGGATGACTGTGTTCTGAGTGGCCAATCTGTTCAAGGAGAGTTTCCTTAGGGGTGTGGCCTGCTTCCAGGATATCCAGGGACTTCCTGGGAAGAGAGACATTCTACTGTGGATCAGGATTCTGTTGTGTTGCCTACAACTGTCCGTGAGTGAGTAGTCCACTGTTCAGCCTGGAGATCTGGGATTCGTCATTTGTTGGAGTCAACAGCTGGTGTACTGCCTGCCAGCCTTGAGCTTCTCGGCCCCTGCAGTTGTGGAAGCTAGGAAAAGCCTCCAGCCTGACGTTTACTCCAGGGACTTTGGACTTGCTGGCTTCTATACATTTGTGAGCCATTTTCCTAAGATAAATTTCTCTCTCTCTCTCTCTCTCTCTCTCTATATATATATATAAGCTTTGCTGTTTTTTGTCTCTCTAGAGAACCCAGTCTAACATAGCCAGTATTTTGTTGAGAGTTTTTACATCAATGTTTATGAGAGATATTAGTCTATAGTTTTATTTTTTAGTGGTGTCTTTGCCTGGTTTTGGTATCTGTTATGCTTGTTTCATAGAATGAATTCAGTATGCCATTCTTTTCTATGTTCTGGAATAGTTTGAGTAGAATTGGTGTCAGCTCTTCTCTGAATGTTTGACAGATTTTATCAGTGAACCCGTCTGGGCAGGAATTTTTGTTGTTGTTAGTAGGGTTTTTTTTTTTTTTTTCCCTTTTAAATGACCTGTTCAATTTCTAATTTTGTGATGGGTCTGTTCAAATTTTCTTCCTCATATTGTGTTTGTTTGGAGAGGTAGTGTGTTTCTAGAAATTTGTACATTTCTTCTAGGTTTTGAAATTTGTTGGAGTATAGTTCATCTTAGAATTCTGTTATTATCCTTTTTATTTCACTAGGTTCTGTTGTGACATCACCTATTTCATTTCTTATTTGTGTCATTTGCATCTTCTCCTTCCTTTCCTTTGTTAAATTTACCAGTGGTTTGTCAATTTTAATAATCCTTTCAAAGAATCAACTTCTAGTCTTGTTGATTCTTTCTATTGTTTTTCTGTTTCATTTAACTCTACCCAAATCTTTATTATTTCCTTTCTTCTGGTGACTGTAGGCTTTTTTTTTTTTAAAGTCTTTTTTCTAGTTGTTGGAGATGTTGGGTTAAGGTGTTGATTTTGGTTCTTTCTTCTTCTTTTTTTTTTTTTTGCCTTCCATCCTCTTTTGATGCTTCTTGCATTGTTCAATATTTTGCCCATAAAAAACAAAACAAACAAACAAAAAAAAAACCATTGCCATTGAGTCAATTCCAACTCACAGCAACCCCCATTGGGTTTCCGAGGTGGTAAATCTTTATGGAAGTAGATTGCCCAATCTTTCTTCAACAGAGTGGTTGGTGGATTTGAACCACTACCTTTGTGGTTAGCAGTCAGATGCCTTCTTGCAACTCAAGGCTTGACATTTTTCTTCTGTTTTTCAGTTTGAGAAATGCCAAGTATGTTCTTCCCTTTTGGTTTTCTAACTCTGAGTCTTTGCACATTTTATTATAATATGTTACTTTGTTTTCTCAAGCTGCCCTTTGAAATGTCCTGTTCAGCTCCTTTACTTCGTCATTTCTTCCATTCACTTTAGCTACTCTCCATTCAAGAGTAAGTTTCACAGTCTCATCTGACATCCATTTTGGTCTTTTCTTTCCTTTTTTTTTTTAAATGATCTTTTGGTTTTTTCATGTATGTTGTTCTTGATGTCATGCCACCACTTGCCTGATCTTCGGTTATTAGTGTTCAGTATGTCAAATTTCTTGAGATGGTCTCCAAATTCAGTTAAGATATGCTGAAGATCAAACTTGTGGACTTTTTAAAATTTTCTTCAACATCAGTTTGAACTTGCATGTAAATAATTGGAAATCTTTTCCACAGTCAGCCCTTAGCCTTGTTCTGAAAGATGATATTGAGCTTCTCTGTCATCTATCTCTTTCCATAGATGTAATTGATTTGATTCTTTTGTATTTGGTCTGGTGATGTCCACATGTGTAGTCAACATTTATTGTTGATAAAAGTTGTTTTCATTGGTCTTGCAAAATTCTATCATGCAATCTCAAGTTGCTTCTATCACCAAGGCTCTAGTTTCCACCTACCGATCCTTCTTCTTTGTTTCCAACTTTCGCATTCCAATCACCAGACATTATCAATGCATCTTGATTGCATGTTTGATCAGTTTTAGACTGCAGAAGTTGCTGCAAATCATCAATTTTTTTTATCTTTGTCATTAGTGGTTGGTGTGTCAATTTGAATAATAGTCATATTAACTGATCTTCCTTGTAAGTATATGGATATTATCTTATCATTGACTGTGTTGTACTTCAGGATAAGTCTTGAAATGTTCTTTTTGATGATGAATGTGACACCATTCCTCTTTAATTTGTCATTCCAGACAGACTATCTGTTTGTCCAACTGAAAATGGCCAATACAAGTTCATTTCAGCTCACTAATGCCTAGGATATCGATCTTTATGTGTTCCATTTTATTTTTGACAACTTCCAATTTTTCTAGGTTCATACTTTGTTCATTCCATTTTCTGATTATTAATGGATGTTTGTAGCTGTTTCTTCTTATTTTGAGTCATGCCACATCAGCAAGCAAAGGTTCTGAAAGCTTTACTCCATCCTTGAAGTTTGGCTCTGCTTTTAGAACAGCCCTTCCCCAGTCCTATTTTGAATGCTTTTCAACCTGATGGGCTTATCTTCTGGCAGTACATCAGACAATGTTATAAGGTTTTCACTGGTAAATTATTTCACAAGTAGATCAACAGGTTCTCCTTCCTACTCTGTCTTAGTCTGGTAGCTTGTTTGAAACCTGTCCACCATGGATATCCCTACTGATATTTGAAATGCTGGTGGCATATTTTCCAGCATCACAACAACATGCAAGCCACCACAGTATGACAAACTTACAGATAAGTGGTGGAAATGTGAACTTAGCAGAGTTCACTATGTTCCTGAGATCACTTTGTAGTTCTTACCCTTTTGGCCCTTCCCTGAAGATATCCTGAGCCTATTACTATTTCACAACCTTAATAAGGAGACCTTATTAAAACTTAGTCTCCGATGTTTTATTCTGAGGACCTTCTAGTCAGAGAACATGGGTAGTGGTGTCTCACTCAGAATGCACACCCAAGACATTAGCCTCTGATGGTCCTATTCTAGACACTCAGGGTGCGGTATAACTCTGAGTCACATTGTTACTTTAGAGCAGGGCTTCTATTCCTCTGAACAGTGCAAATTCGTAAAATAGAAACATAGTAAAAGATTCTAGAACCTCTTTTGTGTTCATCAAGTAGAGAGTTCACTTCTTTTAGGGGTTATGTTGGCGACTCTCTTTAATGCTTACAACCCCTGAAGCAGCAGTTAGGAAATTAAATCACATATTACATTGGGCAAATCTGCTGCAAAAGACTTCTTTCAAGTTTTAAATAGCAAAAACATCACTTTGATGATTAAGGTACACCTGACACAAGCTATGGTCTTTTCAATCATCTCATAAGCATGCAAAAGCTGGACAATGAAAAAGGAAGATTTTCAAAGGAAGAAGAATTGATGTGTTCAAATTGTGGTGCTGGTGAAGAATATTGAATATAGTGCGGACTGCCAGAAGAATGGGAAAATCCATCTGAGAAGTAATACAACCAGAATGCTCGTTAGAAGCCATGATAGTGAAACTTCATCTTGCTTGTTTTGGCTACATCATTAGGAGAGATCAATTGTTAGAAAGGACATCATGTACAGTAAAGTAGAGGGTCAGCCAAAATGGAAACCCTCGATGAGACGGACTGACACAAGCGCCTCAACAATGGGTTCAAACATATCAAGGGTCTTGGCGATGGTATAGGAACAGGCAACGTTTAGTTCTGTTATCCATAAAGTTGCCATGAGTTGTCAGCAGTCTTAGAGTTAACATACTGTCAATCCCAGGAACATGGGCTTTGGAATCTGACAGACCTGATTCAATCCAATAATGCTGGGTAGTCTTGGGTAAGTGACTTTATCTCTCTGAACCTTACTTTCTTTATATTTTAAATGGGAATAATAATACCCACTTTGCAAGGTCATTATAAGTGTTTTAAGTTACAATGTAAGTGAAGGTCACAAATGTGCTCTGAGCTGGAGTACTTATAGCAACTGTTTGATTGCAAAGCAGTCCAGAATTGGAAAAGTTCACCAAACTGGGAGTTGGGGTGCCTAAGACACCTCTTACTTTTGCCTCTAAACTGTGTCATTATGAGATCCAAGGTTGAATAAGAGGATTCTAAGGGTGCTACCAGCTCTGACATCCTAAAGATTCTCTGCTTGTAAGATATCAATTGGTTCTCTTGACATTTAAGAAGCTGCCAGATTTTCCTTTGTTCCTTGGGAGAAAACATCTGTAACCATTGTATCATGAATCTAGGTGAAGTTTTGATGGTATTGTTGTTGTTGTTGTGTGCCGTCAAGTCGGACCCGACTCATAGAGACCCCTCCTTGGGTTTCCGAGGCAGTATCACTACGGAAGTGGATTGCCCTATCTTCCTTCCAAGGAGTGGCTGGTGGGTTTGAATCGCCAGCTTTCTGGTTAGCAGCCAAGTGCTTTAGGCACTATGCTACCAGATGGTATTAGTGTGGCATTATGACAAAATCTAGGAGTTTTGTCTCACCATAATTCATCCTGTGTTTTTCCTTGAAGGAGTGTATTTGACAAATGAGAAGTCAAAACACCACTTCGTGATGACCTACACAAGCACCCCATATCCTAATGCAGGGCTGTGTTCTATTGGAAT
>NW_006922020.1:1470126-1482277 GCF_000298275.1 Orycteropus afer afer
TTGAACCACCAGCTTTCTGGTGAGCAGTCAAATGCCTTAGGCACTATGCTACCAGAGCTCCTCCTCTAACACCCAGTAATAATAATGTCATCACTAAAGCTGATTGATTGGATATTTACTTTGTACCAGATCATAAACCTTACTATAATGACTGTGATAACCAGAAAAAAGGGTCCCATGATTTTTTTCAGAAATCAGATGCAACAGATGGGCAACTTTTGATAGGAGGGAAAGACATGGGAGGGTGCACCCAGGTTCTCAGCTGATGGCTGCAGCAAGACTATGAGAGGTGGGAGAGGTACATGGAGGGTAGGAAAGATGGAAGCTGGGACAAGGGACAGGCAACAGGATGGGGATAATGGGGATTCTGGTCAATTTAACCTTGGTGGACTTTTACTTAGGAAGCCTATGCCAAGTGCTGGGAATACAGAGATGAATAAGAATCTGGGTATATGTGTGTGTGTGTGTGTGTTGGGCACAGACACAGAAATATAAACAGACATCTTTTCAGTGCATCATGAGTCTTCAAACAAAAGCTGTATACACATGATGTTGACATTGTTTGGAAGGGGGGATGATGAACTGGTCTGGTTGTCAGGAAAGTCTTCATTGCTTCCTAGGTGAGATGTGTTTCCTACATGAGATTCCCAGGTCCAGTCCCTGGACTTGTGGCTCTACCTCCTTCATACCTCCTCCTGAGTCTGGTTCTCATCTCCACTCTTTTTTTTTTTTTCTTTCCTTTTTTTTTTTTTTTTTAAATGTTAACACTTGGTTACTTTTTATTGAGGAATTTTTTTTATTGTTGTAAAAAATGTGTATATCACAACATTTGCCAATTCAACATTTTTCTGGCATACAATTTAATGACATCAATTACACTAATCATGTTGTGCAATAGTTACTCTTAATGATGGTCATATTTCCTGTCACCACAAACAAATACTCACTGTTTATTCTTGGGGTCTTAGTCCTCCACCCTCTCCCCATCACTCACCAGTCCTTGCAAAAATCAGTCTCCTAGCCCCCATAAGGTGGTGTAGCGGATAAGGCATTTGGTTGCTAACCAGAAGGTCAGTGGTTCAAACCTACCAGCTGCTTTGTGGAAGAAAGACAGGGTGATCTACTTCCGTAAAGATTTAGAGCCTCAGAAATCCAGTGGGAATCATTAGGAGTCAGATCGACTTGATGGCAGGGAGTTTGGTTTTTGGTTTGGAGCCCCTATCCAGCTCATACTCCACACAGCAGTCAGCGTGGAGAGCTTCCTAAAAGGCAAACCTAATTGTAGCCCCCTCTCCTCAAATTCCTCCAGGTGCCTGAGAATAAGGTCCAAGATAACTTGGCATGACTTTTGAGTCCTCCAGGATCTTGCTGCTACTCCTTCTTTCAGCTTCACCCCTCCCTTCTCCTTCTTTCCAATCTCCTTACCTGTAATGCCTTGTGGTATTTAAGTTTGTGTGTCAACTTGGCTGGGTCTGGTTGAGTGGTGGGGCAGCTGGTTGTAGTATTGCCCATGATGAGACTGGTAATCGACTCCATGGTGGAATCTACTGAGAGCAGCTGAGTAGCTGCCTTAGGGATATGGTTTGCTTCCTGTACATAAGGAAAAGCCTTTGGGAATGGTCTCTAGTTTATGGCACTCTTGAACCCTGCATTTAGCCATTTTGTTGTTCAGCAGCCTGCCATGCTCTGCAGACCTTGGGACAAGGTCCAAACAACAGTGTACTGAATTCAATGCACTTGAATTAATGGTCTGCCATGTGGTTTGGTAATATCGGGACTGTGCCTTTTTACTTGTCAACCTTGGGCTTGTCAGTCTCAGCAACCAGTAGCTGTCTTAGTGAAGTAAAGCCTCCGGCTTCAGTGGGCCAGGAGTTGGAGGCATAGCTGAAGCCCAAGGTTGAGGGGCTTTCACCCAGCCACTAGAGCCTGGCACTCTGAACTCAGACTTAAAGCCTCTAAACTGTAAGAGAATAAAACTCCTGTTTGTTCAAACATCTCATTTGTGTTATATTTTTGTCAGAGCAGCACTAGGTAACCAGAATGCTCACCAACTGCTCCTTGCTTTGTCTTGCCTCCCAGTCTTTGCACAGGCTGTTCCTTTTGCCTAGAATTCCTTTTCCTACCCTTCCTCATCTGGTTAGCTCCTCAGGTTCCAGTTGGGTATCCTTTGTCCGAGGAGTCTTCCTGACCTGGCAGGTTGAGTAGGAACCCTTCTGTGTTCCTCCAGCTGCTCTGCCTCCTTTTCTTTTCTTTTTCATCCTTAGCATCCATCCCTATCTCCGTCGGTCTATTCTGACTCATGGCAAGTCCAGTGTGTGAGAGTAGGTTTTCAGTGACTGCCCTGGAGGAAAAGTCATTGAACACCCCGTGGAGTGGAATTCCATTCTGACACACATGGGGTCCCTGTGAGTCAGAGTCGACTCAAGGGTCACCTTCTTCTTCTTTTTAAACTGTTGTTTTGCTTAGTCTTAGGGAAGTAGATCTCTAAATCTTTCTCCTGCATGTCTCTGGGTGTAATCGAGCCACCAACTTTTCGGTTAGTAGCTCAGGGCAAACAAACAGTTCATACCATCAGAAGGCTGGCAGTTCAAACACACCAACCACTCCTCGGAAGGAAGATTGGGCAATCTACTTCTGTAGAGATACCGCCTCGGAAACCCCAGGAGGGGTGCTATGAGTCGGATCCAACTTGACAACACTGTTTTTTTTTTTTTTTTTAGGAACCTTTAGTCCTTAACACACTGCCTTGTAATTGTCTGCAAGAGGCTTTGCTTGCTCAGATGGAGGCTGCGTGAGGTCAGGGATGGAGGTACACTCATCTCTGTACCAGCAGTGTCGAGAGCACCTGGAAGGTGGAAGGTGCTCATTGCTGTTTGCGGGATGCACGGAGGGTGATTGTGGGCAGGCTGAGGCAGGGGCTTGATGGGAGTTCTTGGAGAGGGGTTCTGGGCTGATAGAGCTGCAGGAGCTTGGCTTACCCCCTTGGGGGTTGAGTGACTGTCCGTGGAACCCGTATGGATTGCAAAGAGGTGGAGACGAGGCTCTCCCTTGGGAGCCTTCTCCTGTCATTCTCCCACAACGCCTGCCTTGAATGTCCTAGCAACACCCAGCCCTGGAGCCTTGGCCAGCCAATGGCAGCCGGCGTTGGTGAGGTAATGCCCAGGCCTTGCAGCTCATTGGCTCTGCTTTCGTTCAAGTCGGAAGGGATCCTGGGCTGAGGGTGGGAGATGGAATGGGGAGGGAAGAGCTTGCGTGGAGCTCTGGGACCGAGCTCTACTCAAGTCGTTGGATTTGGTCTCCTTCCGCGCCCATGCTTCTCTCATTCTCTCCCTTCTCTGCTCTGGGTCTCCCTGCGTCGGTCTCATCTCTGTGCCTCGTTCTGTCTCCAGTTGTCTTGGTCCTTCTGTGTCTGCCTTCCCGACTTCTTCTTCGAGACTCTCTGTCTCTGCGCTGCGTGTCTCTCTCTCTCTCTCTCTCTCTGAGCAGGTCTCCCTGTCTTGTAGTGTCTCAGCCACCGATGTCCGTCCCCTCCCCCCAATCTTGCTGCCAGGTGCCTCTCCAAACAAGGGCGCACTGAAAGCTCCTTGACTTGCAGCCAGAAGGTGACTCACTATTTCAAACCGTAAGGCTGGCCTCGCCGGTCTCTGAGGCACCTTCTTCCCGACTTTGTTGGAAAGCTCTGGCACTGGGGCTCAGGCCCTGAGACCTCGGCTGGGTCTTCCATGACCTGCCCGTCACCGCCCCCCACCCCGCCCCCGACTAAATTTGTTGACTTGTCAGCCAGACAAGGGAAAGGCAGGATGCTATGTATGCACTTTGAGGAAAGAAAGGGCACAGAGGACAGACTGAGAAAGAACAGGCTTAAGTTACAACTCAAATTGCCCTTTAATGTTATGTAAATTTGCCCTCACTTTGAAACGGTTGAGGATCCCTGGTGGCACAGTGGTTAAGTTCTCAGCTGCCAACTGAAAGGTTAGCAGTTTTGCTCAGCAGGAGAAAGATGAGGCTGTCTGCCTTCCATAAACATTTACAGTCTTGGAAACCCTACAGGGCAGTTCTATTCTGTCCCATGAGGTCACTATGAGTTGGAATTGACTCTACAGCAATGGGCTTTAACAGATTTGAAAAGATTGAACCAACCCCTACTTGCAACAAATTCTTCATCACAATCACCTTCACTTGTTGCACATACAGCTTTTGATTCATTAAAAAGACTTTGACCTTTCCTTGCACTAGAGTAAGGCTAAATAAGAATTGTGTGCATCTGTTGTGACTTACCTACAAATGCAACTTAAAGACACACTTAGGATCGGGTCTTGTTTGTAACCCCAGGGACTGCCAGTACAGCAAGGGGGTTTAGGTTAGACATCTGGAGGAACTTCCAGAAAACTACAGATGCTTAGGCACTGGAATGGGTGAATGAAAAAGGGAGTTGGACTTTTGCTCTTCCCTCTCATCTGTTGGTCCATCATCAACCCAATTTATTGATGCTTCTCAGTGCTAGGCCCCATTCTGGGCATTGGCTAAGTCCTAGCTGCAGGAGTCACAGCCCAGTCAGGGAGACAGACACACAAGTCCTAGGCTTTGATGGGCTTCCAGAGGATGGCAAGATCCACTCTACCAGGTATTCATGGGGCTCAGGCAGGGAAAGATTGTGGAAGAGGTTCCCTTTGAGCTGGTGTCTTTGGGAGAATAGTCAATAGCTTGTTCAGATTGCCTTGGAAAGAGTGGCACGAGATCAGTCTGGAAGGATCAGTAGAGGGCAGAGCATCTAGGAATGCAAATAGGATTTTGGACTTGGTCCCAGGAGGAGTTTGGATTTGATACCAGGACTAAAGGTAAGCTACACAAGGGGTCTGAGCAAGGAAGAAGTGTAGTCAGATGTGTTTCATGTGTTTCATGTTTTTCATGTGGTCACACTAGTGACTGGAACTTGTGTTGTTCAACCCTCCAGGCCGTTACACCCAGTACACAGTGCCAGGCCCAGCCCATGGTAGATGCTCAGACAGAAGGGAGAGGCAGGAGGGAGAGAGGTTGTTTTGATAGATGAGGGGTAAAATGATGAGGTTGGCATTGGTGCAGTAGTGGATGGGAAAAGAGGATGGGTTCAAGAGATGGAGAAAACAGAGAGAATGAATGGAGAAGAACCAATGGCTGAAGAAGAAGGTCCCTAGGGTAACACTCATGTTTCTGGCTTGAGTAGCTGAGGATGGGGGGTGCCAGTGTCTGGAGTGGGGAACACAGGTGGGGTCAGACTTCAAGGGACAGGTGGTTCATTCAGAGTTGGACCTGGAGCATCTGAGGTATCTGTGGGACACCCAGGTGGGGCTGTCTTTGGGAGAGGTCTGGGCTGGTGTGACTTATATAAACTGGTGACAGAAGCCATGGGTAGGGATGAGGCCCTTTAAGGACTGGGACACTTAAGAGCATGTTTATAGGTGGAGGTATCCTTTAGAATGCCAAGGAGACCTTGCTAGGGGTCAGGAGTCTTGGGTTCTGGTCTAGACTCTGACACTGGACTAGTGTCCCCTGATCTGTGAACAGAGCCTTTCAGAGGTGATAAGAGGCCATTTCTGGTTTTAAAGGGTTCTGGATATGTTTTTTTTTTCTCTTTTTTTTTCCCTTAAAGATGTGTCAAAACAGGGTAACAAAAAGTGTGGCCATTTACAATGCTTACATTTACAAATTAATGCTATGAACAGATAAGATACAAGGATTGCATGTATAACCTCATTTGGAGATAAAAGCCCAAATCAGAGTCAGGTTAGGAAGTGAGATCTCTGATTATGGCTTTTCTGGTTGTCTGGAGTAATTGTCTCTTTTGGTAAGAAAGACGACTGGTTGGGGATGGAGAAGGGGTAAAGAGATGTGGAGGCCAGAAGGGGCTGAGTCAAGGTCAAGATTTCAGCACGAGCTGAAAGTCTGGAAATTTATCGCCTTTCCCCAGCCCCTAATTGCTCAACTCTGAGTCTTCTCCATGAGCCACAAGAGGCCTGCCTGATTTCCAAGGAGTTGTTAGCTGTTGGCCTCTGAATCACGATGGCTCCATGCACAATGGAACAAAATGCTGACCAGTCCTGAGCCATCTCCCGTGATGAACTGTGATCCATAGTGTTTTCATTGGCTGATTTTCAGAACCAGATCTCTATACTTTTCTTCCTAGTCTGTCTTAGTCTGGAAGCTCTTCTGAAATCTGTTCAACCTCATAGCAACATGCAGGCCTCCACTGACAGAAGGAATGGTGACATCACCGGAGGGTCACTGGCTAGGAATTAAACCTGGGGTCTCCTACATGGATGTCATCCACAAATCATCTGGTCTCTGGCCATTGGTGCTCAATGCATCAAATCTATTCTTCAGATGGTCTCTAAATTCAAGATGGTCTTTATAATCAAGGTTGTATTTTGACTTTTGTGGGCTTGTTTTAATTTTAGGGGATGACATCAAGCACATCATACATAAAGAAAGCGAAAGTCATTAAAAAGACAGGAAAGGAAGAAAAGATCAAAATCATGGATTTTGGATGGCTTGACACAGTGGCTGCAACAATGGGCTCAGGTATAGCAAGGATTGTGAGGATGGTGCATGACTTGGTGGTGTTTCGTTCTTTTGTACACAGGGTCGCTATGAGTGGGGGTGGACTCGATGGCACCTAACAACAACAACAACTCTTGCATGAAAAGTGAGCATTCTGCCACTAAACCACCACTGCCTTTTTCCAAAGGAGGGAAGACCATTATTGCAGTTCCAACCCCTGTGCCTTCCTGCCCTTGTTCATTCCTCAGTCCCTCAAAGATGAGAATGTTAGCCCTGGTTCTGCCTTTGACTTGTCCCTGAGCAGGTTGTTTCCTTTCTGGGTGTCCAGGAGCTACCATCTCTACATCTACAGGCTGTAGCTTGGTGACTGGCACAGGTTGTGCACTTAGTAAATGTTGGTTTAACTCAATTGCATTACAAAGTAATTTATTTGACTGGAGTATGAGCTGGGGGAAGGGTGGTGGAGAGAGATCATGCCATTGGAGCCATGACAATAAGATCATGATTACAAGTGTGTGTTGGAAAATGTAAATCAACAGATATTTACAATATTTACAACTCTGCATCATATTATATTTGGCTTAATGCCCCGAAAGGCTTTCAGAACAGAGTGGACACAAAATGGGATTTTCCCCATAAATTAAAAAAAATCTTTATTTTATAAGTCAAGTGAATGCATTGTCCTCAGCACAGTGGTCAAGAGCAAGGATCCTGGGGTGGGCAGCCTGTTTTGCAGATCTCAGCTCCATCTCTTTCTGGTTGCTTGAACCTGGACATGAGACCTGCCTTCCTCAAGTACCAGTTAGATGGAAGTGTAAATTGCAAACAATACTATGACCACCTCATGGGGTTGTTATGAAGCTTAAATGAATTGTTAGATGTAAAACATTTAGGGCAGTGTCTGGCATGAATGAACCACCAAAACAAAACAAAACAAAACAAAAACCCAGTTGCCATTGAGTCTGTTCTGACTCATGGTGACCCCACGTGTGTCAGGGTAGAACTGTGCTCCACAGGGTTTTCAGTGGCTGCTTTTTCAGAAGTGTATCTCCAGGCCTTTCTTCTGATGAGTCTCTGGGTGGACTTGAACCATGGACCTTTTGGTTAGCAGCTGAGTATGTTAAACATTTGTACCACCCAGGGACTCCTGGCACATAAGAGTGACCAGCTCTTATTATTGTTAACAAATTTTAACAATCATAACTGTTAAATTTTTAATAAGTATAAACGCAATATTTTGTTATAATTTATTATTATCATTGATTGCAGTAATAGAGCTTTCTCAGTCTCCTCCCCAGATCTGATTGCTCATGGCAGTTGGTGGGTGTGGCATGTACTGCTTGCTTAACATCCAGTTAAGGAACATCTCCTTCCTCGACTCTGTGGCAGTGGTTCTTGGTTTCGGCTGCACCTTAGAATCACCTAGGGAGCTTTCAGAAGTCCAAGTGCTGAGGGTGCATCCTGGAGCATCAGAGTCTTTGGGCGTGAGACCCCGGCCTCGGTGCTTCCTCAGGTGAATGCCAATGTGCAGCCAAGGGTTGAGAACCAGTCTAGGGCAGTGGCTCTCAAAGTCTGGACCTCAGGCCAGCCAGCATCAGCATCACTTGGAAACTTGTTAGAATGCATAGTTCCAGGCCCACCCCAGATCTGCTGAATCAGAAACTTGGGGTTTCTGTTAAAACTGTTTTTAACAAACTCTCCAGGGGACTGATCTAGAGATAGAAAAGTGTGGTATGTTTTTTTTTTTAAAACCCGTGCTATAGGCTGCACCCTATTATTTCTGCTCTTTGACAGGAACGGGGACCAATTGCTACTCACTAATAACCAGACCCATCATTATACACATCCAGGTGCTTTGTATGGGTTCCTGCTAGTATTTAGACCTCTGAGCAACCTAATCCAGATAACTTCCTTTCCACTTTCCAGATGAGAAGCTCCAGGAACTTGTGTGACTTGCCAAGGCCTCACAGCTAGTTAAGGGGCAGCTCAAGGACCCCCAGGGCTGGATTTCTCTGAGTGAGGCTGATCGGAGAAAGAATCTCAGATCCTGTGAGGGGACCCTGAGCCATGGTGGGGGTCTTGCTCCTTCTCTTGGAGCCCACTTGCTCCTCCATCCAGACATTGTAAGGAAGGAAAGAGACATGGGGGAGGGAAAATTTTTTGAGATCATTGATTCTAAAAATAATTCTAAGATTCAAAGGTTGGAATATGAGAGAAGATGGTCCCCCAGGTGTCTTCTGTGCTACAAGTCAATAATGAGATGGTTCTTGTAGAATGCTCGGCATGGTGCCTAGCACATAGTAAGCACTCACAAACATTAGCCACCATTATTATGGGTCACACATGTTGATAAGTACTGATAATAGGGTACTACTTTATATTTGTTGTTGTTTGGTGCCATCAAGTTGGCTCTGAATCATAGTGACCCTATGTACAACAGGACAAAACACTGCCCAGCCCTGCACCATATCCACAGGCATTGCTATGTTAGAGCCCATTGTTGCAGCCACTGTGCCAATCCACCTCACTGAGCATCTTCTTCTTCTTCTTTTTTTTTTTTTTTTTGCTGACCCTCTACTTTACCTAAGAAGCTCTGGTGAAGTAGTGCGTAAGGCATTTGACTGCTAACCAGGAGGTTGGCAGTTCAAACCCACTAGCCACTCCGTGGAAGGAAGATGGGGCAATCTACTTCCATAAAGATGTACTACCTCAGAAACCTGAAGGGTGTCACCATGACTTGGAACCAACTTGATGGCAGCAGGTTTGGTTTTTCTTTTATTTTTTACTTTACCAAGCATGATGTTCTTCTCCAGGGACCAGTCCTCTCTGATAACATGTCCAAAGTATGTGACATAAAGTCTTGCCATCCTCACTTCTAAGGGACATTCTTGTTGTACTTTTTCCAAAACAAATGGATTTGCTCTTCTGGCAATCCACAGTATATTCAGTATTCTTAGCCAACACCATAATTCAAAGACATCAATATCTTTCTGTCTTCCGTATTCATTGTCCAACTTTTAAATGCATATGAGGCAATTGAAAATACCGTGGCTTGGGTCAGGTACACCTTAGTCTTCAAAGTGACATCCTTACTTCTCAAGACTTTAAAAAGGACTTTTGTAGAAGATTTGGGCAATGCAATACATCATTTGATTTCCTGACTGTTACTTCCATGGGTGCTGATTGTGGATCCAAGTAAAATGAAATCCTTGACAACTTCAATATTTTTGTCTGTTTATCATGATGTTGCTTATTGGTCCAGTTGTGTGGGTTTTTTGTTTTCTTTATGTTGAGGTGTAAAAGGAGCAGTTCAAGCCCACCAGCCACTCTGCAGAGGAAGACTGGGTAATCTACTTCTGTAAAGATTTACCACCTTGGAAACCTGAAGGGTGTCACTGTGAGTCAGAACTGACTTGATGGCAGTGAGTTTGGTTTGGTATTGGTATATTAAAGTGTAATCCATACTGAATTCTGTAGTCTTTGATCTTCACCACAAATGCTTCAAGTCTTCTTCACTGTAGAAAGCATTTAAATAAAATATATATTTATATTTATTCCTTATGAGTTTTAATACTATCTTAGTTCTCTAATGTTGCTCCAACAGATATACCACAAGTGGATGGCTTTAAGAAACAGGAATTTATTCTCTCACAGTTTAGGAGGCTAGAAGCCCAAATTCAGAGTGCTGGCTCTAGGGGCTGGGTGAAGGCCCCTGGACCCTGGGCTTCAGCCTCTTGTTCCAGGACCACTGGAGCTGAAGGCTTCTTCTGACTCACACAGCTACTGACTGCTGAGGGTGATGAACCCAAGGTCATGGCCAAGTCCCAAGATCAGCAGGCAATATGGCAAGCCACTGGTTCAAGTCTAAGAACTAGAGATAAAAATATGGCCAAACATAGGATCCAAATACGCCAAAAAGCTAGAGACCTTCCTTAAACCTTCTCTACATATACTGGAAGCAGGCTACACCCTGAAGCCAACTACTTAGCTGCTAACAGCAGATTCTACCATGGAGGTGATTACAATCCCATCATGGGGAATAACTACACCTAGCTGCCAAACCATTCAAAACCACGGCCCAGCCAAATTGACACACAACCTTAACTACCATAAATACTAAAGGACTTCTACCTTGTAAGTTTTCCTGTACAACCTCCAAATATAGACAGTGCTGTAAGCACAGCTAACATACTAACCCTATCCTAAGTTATCAGCTGCACACTTGGCTGGCAACTGAATGGTTGGAGGTTCAAGGCCACCCAGAGGCACCTCAGAAGAAAAGCCTGACAATCTAATTCTGAAAGATCACAGCCGTTGAAAAACTGATGGAGCACAGTTCTATTCTGACCAGATGAGGTTGCCATGAGTTGGAGTTAACTTGGCAGCAACTGGGACGGGATATGGAAGAGCCACTGGCTGGGGTGTGAGATGGTTCAAATCTCAGCTCTGTCATTTATCTCTGAGATAAAGGGCAAGCCCTTCCTTTTCTCAGGCCTCAAATGTCTCTCTCCTTAAAATGGAGAAGCATATTATACAATGTCCAGTTCTCTACAGACACAAGGGGGTATTGTTGTTGTTGAAGGGAGTTGGTGGCTGTGATGGCATCAATAATGACCCAAAGCTTGCTCATGCCTGCCTGGGACAGTCTCCCCACCACCAGACACCGGGGTGAGGCTCATTACCCACCTTTTATAAGGAAACTTACCTGAAATGGGGAGGAGGGGGGTCTACCGTGTAACACTCTCAGCTGTTCTCTGCCTCCTCCCTGACTTCTGCCCGGGGGGTGGGGGAAGGCCTAGCTGATGGGTGATTTTGGGGAAGGGACTGATCATGCACAGCTTGCAGCTTCTGGGCATCTCTGTTGTCAGCCAGCCCAGTCTGCCCACAGAGGGGCTGCATTCTGGTTGGTCCCAGGAAACCTTCACAGGTTGGCTTTGCTGCTCTGAAGAGGTCTGTGACTGGCCAGTGCTGCTAGTGACAGGGAATATTAAAAAAAAATAAAAAACAAAAAACAAGACCACTTGCCCCGGAGTCAGTTCTGACTCATCGCATGCAACGCCTTGTGTGTCAGAGCAGAGCTGCCCTTCCTACAGCTTTCAGTGGCCGTGACCTTCCCAGAGTAGATCCCCAGGCTTTCTTCCTTGGCACTGCTAAGTGGATTCAACACCTTTCAGTTAGTAGCTGAGTGCTTAACTGTATGTGCGACCCAGGGAGGGGAGATAAGTCTGTGTAATTTAGGGGTAGGTATTCACAAGTCCATTTGACTACAGATCTAAAGCCTTGTCTTCCAGGCAGCATTATATCACATTACCCCACTGGCTCCTATCTCACCTGAGTTTAAGCCATATTCCTCATGACGACCCACAGAGCCTTCATGATTCAGGAGGTCCGACCTCATCCAGTCCCACTCCAACCTTTCTCCTCCTCTCACTTCATTTCACTCACTCTGGCCATGCTGATCCTGGGACTCACCAGTCATGCTGCTGCCTCGGGGCCCTTGGCCATGCTGTTTCCTCAACATGGAATGCTCCTCTCCCAGATGAACACATGACTTTACTCTGTCATTTCAGGTCTTAAGTATCACTCTCAGCTTTTTTTTTTTTTTTTTTTTTTT
>NW_006922020.1:1488889-1491509 GCF_000298275.1 Orycteropus afer afer
CTTTCTCTGAAGACTCTAGGGGAAGATTTTTTCCTTGTCCTTCCAGTTTTGGCGTCCCCAGGCATTCCCTGGCTTGCAGTGGCAGCATCATTCCATCTATGTCTCTATTGTTGTGTGGCTGCCTTCCTTCTGTGTGTCTCTTCTTCTCCTTTATAAAGACACCACTCAGACTGGATTAGGAGCCAGCCTATTCCAGTATGATCTCCTGTTAAGTAATGACACCTTCAAAAACACTATTACCAAGTAGGGTATTAAGGGTTAGGACTTTAACATATCTTTTGGAGCCCACAATTCAATCCATAACCCTTCCCTGATAGAGTTATTGTGTGGACCAAGGGAGATAAGACAAGTAAACTGCTTAACACAGTACCTGGCATCAGCTGACATTTATCAGCTCTGTGGCTTGGGGGAGGTCACTGCCCAGGTTGGGTGACTACCTGTCTTGCTTGCTCCTCAGGATGGCTATGGAGGGAGGGGATGTGGCCTTGCCTTATGGCCTCTGATGCCCAGGATGCAACAGAGGGCCAGGAGATCTGAGACCCAAGCATGGGCTAAGGAATCCAGAGAGAGGTGGCAGCTGGACAGGGAGGAGGCAGTGTGACAGTCCGCAGCTGGGCCTGGCTCCACAAGAGCAGGGGCAGGGGTGCTGTCTGCATGATCCCAGGTATCCAGGTGCTTCTAACAGTGGAGACTTGGGTAGAGAGTGGACCAGTTGTCTGGATGGTGACTTGACTTTTTCACTTCCCCTGGACCTGGTTGATGAGACTGGGAAGGAGCACTGCTTTTTCTGCTCTATAAACAGCAGAGAGTCCCAGGGTTGGGCTCTGGAGGGAGCAGTTTGGGAAGAAATAGGGTCATGGCTGGTCTCTAGGATACTGACCATAATGACTGGGGATGTCCCTGCTCTCTCCTCCATTAGGTTTGTGTGTAGTATGTGTGTGAGAATTTGTGAGAATGTGGATGCCCACGTGCGTGTGTGTTAGAATGTCTGCTGTCAGCCATTCTGTGACTGTCCCGTCACCCCCTGCCAGCCCAGAGGCAGGCCCTGCTGTCAGGAAG
The DNA here is from genome assembly GCF_000298275.1 of Orycteropus afer afer. NCBI lineage: Eukaryota > Metazoa > Chordata > Mammalia > Tubulidentata > Orycteropodidae > Orycteropus > Orycteropus afer. The sequence goes on from NW_006922020.1 coordinate 1,489,949, forward strand.
CTTGAATGAATCTATTCTCCTTCACAATGCTGGCTGCCCAGCATTGGGCTGCAAATGTTGGTGCTGTGCTTGGGCCAGGGCCCAATCCGGGCAGGGAAACCTCCATGCCTCTCAAAGACCCTGCTCTGAAAGGCATGAGCAATGCCAGGCCAGGACTCTGGGCAGAAGAAGGGTTCAATACAAGCTCAGTATGGGGTTCAGGTCTGGGCTCAAGCCCAGGGAAGAACCAGGCCTGGCGAAGGCTGGGAGTTTGCTCCCAAGGGGACAGACAGGCAGTGCTTACCAGGATGAGAATCACCACTGACACTGATAATACGCTGACTGCACCAGACACCTCACACTCATCACTTCATTTTTCAGATGAAGACATTCAGCCTCAGAGAGGGTCAGAAACCTGCCCCAAATTACACAGTTGGAAGATGGCAGATGAGGAAGCTGAGGCTCAGGGAGGAAAAGTGGCTTACGTATAGTCATCCAACATGTTACTGGGATCTGGGACTTGAACCAGTACCTCTGATTCTTAATTACTGTAATCCTCTCTCAAGGACATGGAAGACGTGTGAGAGATGAAGGACTTCGGGTGGCCAGAGGGGGGAAGGGCTAATTCTACTGGAAGGGTCAGGAGGTAAAAAGTAAGCTGAGAATGCCATCCAGGATCGTCCCAGAGAGACAAGGGTGGGTGAGGGGCAGGGCATTCCAGGGGAGGGAAGAGCATGAGCAGAAGCACAGAGCCGTGAAATAGGGTGCCATGTTCCAGTAGTTTATGGGCGGCCCATTGAGCAGGAAGACAGCCTCCACTTCTCTGGGCTCCACCCCCATCCCTGTTCAGAAAGCCCGATTGTCCCCACTTCCCTCCACCCCCCTCCTGTAGGCTCCTGGGATATGGACAAGAAAAGCACTTGTCTTTCCTGGCTCTGCTGGAGTCCTGACACTGAGGTTTGGTTGCCATGGTGACAAGCTCCATGGAAACTCTGGCCTTTTCCAGGATGGGCCTGGACCCCAGCCCACCTGCTGATGCATTGCTTCCTCAGCCTCAGCTCCTGGAGATACCCCGGTGGTCACTCTGCTGCCTGAGTCCCCATCCCTGCACCTCTGCAAGTTCAAAGAGAGTCTTGGAGCTTAGCAAGGTGGTAATTCCAGCATGCAGGGGCCATTGGGTGATTACATGATCTTGCATCAGATCCAGGAAATGGGGACCCAAATTCTCTTCTATTGAGACAAATTGTTTATGTGGCCACTGCTTGATTTTCCACCCCTTCTGTTCCTGCATCCTAGTCTACTCCACTCCATCCTGATGCTACATTCTTTCCATTGTGTTTCTCTCCAGACCCTGGCATTCTCTGAGTTCTGATCTATTCATACCATCATCTGTACACCATGGCCCATATATACCCTGCTTCAGGCAGACCTGCGTGGGAGCCCTAACTCCACACTCATTAGCCATGTGACCTTGAACAAGTTACTTTCTCTCTCTGATCCTTGGTGTCCAGGTCTTGAAATCAATGCTTTATAGGGCAATATGTCCAGTCACTTGACTGCTAACCAGAAGCTGGCAGTTCAA
>NW_006922020.1:1492009-1494184 GCF_000298275.1 Orycteropus afer afer
AAAACAAACAAATAAAAGAGCAAATAAATACAATACAAATTGATATAAGTAGTATGTTGAGACAGGATGTTGAGATAGAGGATAATGTGTTTGTATGTGTGTGTGTGTGTGTGTGCATGTCCATTCTTTAGGGAGGGTGAATGGTCAGGGATGATTACTCATGGGAAGTGACATGGAAACATGAGAGATTCGAGTGATGAGCCAGGCAAGGAGGGATGAGAGACCCAGGCAGATGGAACAGCATGGAAAAAGGCCTTGAGGTTGGGATGAGTCTGGTGAGTTAAGGGCTGGGAGGGATCAAAGGAACTTGAAAGAGGTGATGGAGGTGGGGGCTGGGATGAGCTGGAGAGGCAGGCAGGGTCAAGCTGGCCAAGCCTCACAGGCTGGGTGCTCAGTGGGGCTTATTCTAAGGGAGTAAAAACCATTGGACAGTTCTAAGCAGGAGGGGAACCTGACCTGATTTAATTATGAAGACACTCCCTCTGGGTGTTGTGTGGGGAATAGGCAGGTAAGGGGCAAGAACAGAAGACGGGAGGTCACTGTGGCCCTGCAGGTTGGCAACGGTGATGGTCAGAGCTATGGGGCTGGCAATGGAGAGGGGATTGAGTTTGAGATGCTGAGCTTGAGATCATTTGGATACAGAGCAGACAGAAGTTGGTGATGGACTCCAAGGAGGAGACGAGGAATAAAGAATGAAACATGACTCGTAATTTTTGCATCGAGTGACTAGGTGGACAGAAGATGATGTTTACTGGAATAGGCAAGACCCAGGGTGGTGCTGGGGTTTCCAGCATGCTCAGATACTGAAAACTGACTTTTGGGGAGAGAGAGATCAGAACTTGATTTTGGAGGTGTTAAGGACATGTAAATATCCTTGATTTTGGAGGTGTCAGAACTTGATTTTGGAGAGTTGAGGAGTCCCTGGGTGGTGCAAATGATTAAGTGCTTGGTTACTAACTGAAAGTCAGGTGGTTCGAAACCACTCAGAGATGCCTCAGATGAAGGGCCTGACAATCTACTCTTCCAAAAGATCACAGCCATTGAAAACCCTATGGAGCACAGTGGGGTTGCTATGGCTTGGCAACTCCATGGCAACTTTTTTTAAAAAGGTTGAGATGCCCAGGAGACATTTGAGTGAAGATGTCAGGTCTGGAGTTTGGGGAAGAGGTCTAGGCTACAGATATAAATTTGAGAGTTGCTATTGTAGATAGCTCATTATTATTATTTTTTAAAATTGTAGATGTAGTGTCGTGTTCCATCAAGTTGATTCCAACTCACAGCAGCTCTATCAGACAGAGTAGAACTGCCCCCATAGAGTTTCCTAGGCTGTAATCTTTATGGGAGCAGATTGCTAGGTTTTTTTCCCCCATGGAGCATTGATGGCCTTGAACCACTGACTTCTCAGTCAGAGAGCTTAACCATTGCCCCACCAGGCTTCTGTAGATGTAGTAGATGCAGTATTTAAAGCACTGAGGCATGATTACACCAAAGGAGAGAGTGATGACAGAGATGGGAGGAGAAGATAAGAAGAGACAAGGATAGAGAGGAGAGAAGAGAGGAGGAGGGGGAAGAGAGAAGAGACGGCTGTCAGAGCCCAGCATTCATTCAACAGACCTTTCCTGGTGCGTGCCATGCCTCAGGCTGTGGACCAGGCCCTGGAGAGTGGATGGTAGATCCAACAAAGTGGCTGACTGAAGGAGTGCTTAGTCTTGGGGGTGGGGTGGGGTTGGGAATGAGCAGAGAAGCTGGCCTTAAATCATATGTGAGGGTACTGGACCAGGGGTGATGGCCATGAGAGGCCAAGGGTGATGGTGCCTGGGGAGGGGGTGCTAAACAGGACTCAGGGTAAGAGAAAGGAGTGGCTTCCTGGAGAGGCTACTTGGAGGCTGAGAAGCGTGTGTTCATTAGGTGAAGAAGGAGGAGGGGAGAAGGGAGAGGGAAGGACTTGTCGGGGTGTGTGGGGTGAGGTGCCAGGATGGAGTGCTGAGCAAAGTGGAGGAAGCAGGTCTGCAGAGAGAGAACCAGATGTTAGGGGCAAGCAGAAGCAGGCTGTGGCCCCAAGGACGGAAGTGGAAGGAGCTGTTGCACTTCAGGCAGCATTTTCCTCTTTCCTAGTTCCCATTCTAGGGGGGGCCAGGTAACCCCACTCCCACCCAAAGCTCCTTCAAGTCCTGG
>NW_006922020.1:1494324-1496382 GCF_000298275.1 Orycteropus afer afer
GAGCAGAGACAGGAGTTTCATGGTCCAAACGCCCTTATCAACTGGACACTGGTTATGGCCTTGGGGGCCTGATCCTTATAGGCCCCTCCTGCAGATGTGGAGCTCTTAGCCTTTTGGGGACCATAGCTGGATGCTATCATGGCAGCAATGCGGGACACAGAAAAGCTCTGGACTTGGACACACTTATGAGCTGTGAGCCCTGGGCAAGGAGCTGCTGCTCTGAGTCTCAGGGTCTCACCTGGAAAAGGGTGATAATAACATGTGAAAATGCTCTGCCGGCTCCCCAGTTCTGCCCAAGTGTGAGAAATCATTATTGCCGTCCAGGCCATAGAACTGTGTGAGGCGAGTGACCCCAGTTCTGTTAAGAGAGGGAGCGGGAGAGAGAGGGGGAGATAGTGTGAGACAGAGAAAGGCCCAGGGAGAAGAAAGACATACATGGAGGCAGGTGGCAGGAGAAAAGCAAGAGAGAAACACAGAGAATGCGAGCTAGATAGATGGGGAAGATGGAAGAGAGTCAGGGAGAGAGACGGGGGAGACAGAAGAGAGAGAGAAAGAGAGAGTGAGATAGAGAGACAGGTAGGTAGGTGGATGGATGGATGGATAGATAGATAGAGGGATGGATGGATAAACTCACTGCTGTTGAGTTGGATCTGGCTTATAGCGACCCCTCTTTGGGTTTCCGAGGCGGTATCTCTATGGAAGTAGTTTGCCCAGTCTTCCTTCCAAGGAGTGGCTGATGGGTTTGAACTGCCAGCCTTCTGGTTAGCAATCAAATGCCTTAGCACTATGCTACCAGAGCTCCTAGATAGATGGATGGTGGGCCCCAACACAGATGTTATGTCCGGGCAATAAGACTATACATGATTTGACTTTTATATTCATGTTGTTGTTGTTATGTGCCATCGAGTTGGCCCCGACACATAGCGACCCCTCCTTGGGTTTCCGAGGCAGTATCACTACGGAAGTAGGATTGCCCAACCTTCCTTCCGAGGAGTGGAGTATTCATACTCAACTTATTTTCTGAGTTTTCTCTGTTACTTAAATAATTATCTTTCACAACAAATGGTTTCTAGACATAAATTGGATTTTTAAAAGCTTTCTGCATTTTAGAAATATCTCTGAAAAGTTTACCATTTGCATACAGATTGACCCAGAAATTTCACTTCTTGGAATTTATTCAGAGGATATAATCATGAATGTGCCTGTGATTTAATTACAAAGATGTTTTTGATGTATTGTTTATAACAGCAAAACAAACAAACAAATAAAAAAGCAACAAAGCAAAACAGAAAAAAACTCAAGGAAGTCAAAACCACCCCAAAAAATCTCTCCACCACCCCCACACAATAAAAAGCCCTACTTAAATGTGCAACAATAGTTGAATAAATAAATAAATAAAAGATGGCCCAGTCATAGAATGGATTTCTATGTATCCTTTAAAATGACGTTGCAGAAGGTGATCACTGGCTTGGGCAGTCATAATATATTATTATGTAAATAAAAAAGCAAGTTTCAAAAAGGTATATTATAACTCAATTTCGTGAGGAGAAAAATGTGTTTTGTGTGTGCATAGAGAAATATCTGGAAGGCTGTATACTGAGGTGCTAAGTGCAGTATGCAAGAGTCGAAACCATCTGAGGTGTTTAAAATGTGGTCTGTGCATGAAGCATTCTTCCACGTGGCTGTGTCGGTTACCCTTCTGCCTTTTGCACTGGCCTCGGAGGAGCTGGAGAACAGCTGCTCACAGCCTTCCGTGTGGAAAACTGGCCTGATTTTGATGGTCATAATTAAATATCACCTCGATAGTGTCAATTCACACAGATGAGTCCCAACTTTCTTTCTTTTGGTTTGTTAACTGTCCCACAGAGGCTATAGCCAGACACCATCCACTTAGAAAAACAATCTCTTTGCATTTTTACAGGTTTTATGACAGTTTTGTTCCCTTGATAGTTGCAAATAGAGGTCTGTCATGTCTTTCTAGATACTAACTCTGGGCCATTTGTTCACTGCAACCGGGCAAACACTGCAACAGGTGCATCAGTAAGGTCCACTCCAGGC